>NC_056725.1:913227722-913427722 GCF_019279795.1 Protopterus annectens
TGTACTCTAGTAAAGTGGGTCAGGTAGTTCAGCGATCGCAATGAAAATGTCGCTGAACTGAAGATGCGTTTCCCGTATCGGTCCAGAACCCTAGAATCTCTGTTAGGGGGATGGACCGATGAAGTCTCGGATAATTCCCTCTTGGTGGCTGCTGCCACCACCATGGCATCCACAGGCACTCCTTTAGTCAGAAACTGCTTATCCGCTGGGGCAGAGATGAATTTGTTAGGCCCCCAGGGAACAGGCTCAGTCACGTCCGGTGACTCCCACTCCCTACGAGAGATCAGCTGCATGAGCTCATCGCAGGGTGGAGACACCCAAGAGGTGGAAGGTTGAGACCCGAAAGCCTTCAGTAGCACTGACTCATCCTCAGTAAGGCTTTTGGACTGCCAATCACCCCTCTGCCTAAGGATTTCAAGTATCTCTGCAAAGGAGATATCCTCAGAGGGGGATCGTGGGGACCCTTCTGACTCATCTAAGTCAGTGTCTGATGTCAGAGACTCCTGTGGGGAGTCTAAGTGTCTCCTCTTACACACCCTCTTCTGGGAACCTCTTCAGTGGGGATTTCTGGAGAGGCCTCAGAAGAGCAAGGAACACTCTGTGGGGTTACCTGAGGCGCAGGATCTCAATGCTGGGCTGGGATGACAGGAACAGAAAGCAGACCCAGGAGCTACAGGGGAAGAAGAGGCAAGACCTGAAGTTGAGATGGTCGTTGGGGACAAAGCTCTCCTCTTGGTTCAGATAGGTTCTATTGTGTCAGATTCGTGAGGCTAAGTCCCTAAAGGAACCACCAGCTCCCTCTGCACCAAGGCCGCGGGCTCCTAACCCGAGGTAGGAGCAGAGCCCACTCGAGCCGAGGCCCCGAGAGGGAGAGTCGGCACTGACCAGTCAGTGTGACTGCCTCCTCCGGAGCAGACTGGAGAGCGTGGGCTTCTAGACTCCACAGTCGGCGCCGATGAAGTCCGAGCAGATTGAGCCGATAGCGCAGAAGCAGGCCTTGGCTTCATGGGCTCTACAAAAATCAGGTCTGCCCCCTCCGGCTCCGAAGTACCAGTGTGGCTTGGAGGGAGTAGAAACGTCCACAACAGTGGTCTTCGGTTCCGACGCAACAGTCTGAGCAGACAACAATTTGGGAAGTCCTGGACCATTCAGCAGCTTCTGCACCAGTCGATCCATGTCTGAATCAGAAAGGCTGACAGAAGACCTAGAAGATTTTACAGAAGGCAAAGACTGAAGAAGGGGAGAAGCAGGAGTGTCGGATACCTGCTCCAGGGACATAGGCCGGCACCGAAAAATAGAAACAGTCGACTCTGAAGGCACTGGAGCCAATGTTCCAGCAGATTCTCTCAATTTTGCAGTCTTATGCTTTGATGACTTAGAACTAGAAGCCAACGAAGATTATGAAGATATAGGGGACTGACCAGCCCCATCCTGGCTAGACAAAACCTCAAAGGAATGTTTGAGCAGGCCTCTATCTATTAATTTTCTTTTTCTCTCGAGCAAAACCCCCGGAGGAAAAGCATGACATATGCTACATGACTCCTGAAGATGATGTCAGCCCAAACAATATACGCATTGCATATATCCATCGGTGATGGATATTTTTTGTCCACAATCTGGACATTTTTTGAAGCCTGATTTAGTCCGTTTGTCCTTGCCCTGTGAGATCCTTCAAATTATAGAGTAAACTAAAAAAATTTTAAAGAAGTTGTTACTGCACAACTAAAATAAGGACAACTGCTGTTAACTATAGCCTTAGTTGTCAATTCACAACTACGCCCTGACAAGTAGGCTCAGGGGGCATTTAACTAACAAAAAACTACACTTTCCTAATACAAAAGATAAGATGGGAAAAAGGGGTAAACGGTAAATAAAAATAAATAAAAATCAGTTATTTGAAAGAAAGAATTTAACTTGCGTAAATCCTATTTTTCTCCAAAAACGAATCAAGCTCTGGAAACACACGAGATCTGTGCCGCCGCAAACTAGATCTGAGGTATTCCAGGCAGTGCATCATGGGATAAGGGGCTAGGTCTTGAGCTTTTGGTAAACCTCGAGCTTGCTAATGGCCGTGTCGGAGTCAAGGGATCGGCTCCGAACCCATCAGTAATGAATGAACGGCGAGATTGAAAACTTCACACACACACACACACACACACACACTATATTATATATATGAGAGAGAAAGAGGGCTCCGAAACCATCAGTGATGAATGAACGGTGAGATTGAACATATTTATAAATAAGAGACACACACACACACACACACACACACACACACACACACACATATATATATATTTACACATACATGCATACACACACACACACACACACACACACACACACACACACACACCCTCACAAAAGAAATAAAAACAAAATCATTAAAAAAAAGCATTACCAATGGGGCATACACATACAAATGAAATCAAAATGCTGTTTAGTAAGCCTTGGAACCTTATCCTTGTATTCTAAGGCTCACAGATGTGCATGTGCTACTTATCTTACTCAGATTTTGTCTTCATTTTAATTTAACTGCAACCTGCAACTACTTTGTAATGTTTCAAATAATTCACAAAAGTACTGGCTTTTCAGCACAAAAATGAATCACTTCAACAATTGCTCTGTATGAAGACAACATACTCAGCATCAGATTCAGTGCCAGACTGAAAACTCACACACACATGCTCGTGCACTCACAAATATACATACACACAATTCCCCATACTCCCTTACTCTTTAATTGGAGCTCTTCCCTGGTACAAGGCAGACTATACATGTTACTTCTAATGAAACTTCCACATTGTCCTCTTACAAGAAAGTAAGTGTTATGGGTATTTATCAGAATTGTACTTCCTAAAGACAATGCCAAGTTTCCGCAAACACTGAAAGACTGATGGCCCTAGCATTCAATACTGCTCACATAACACCTTCCCAGGCCTTCAATCCCACCCTCCCATCTTAAAATACACTTCTCTATGTAGCCTTCCTCTAGTTTGGACAGATTGAAAGTGCTTTGAGGACAAAACACCATGTAGGAGCCAGAGGAGCCTGCAGGATTTTTTGCAGGGGAGTGCAAACCCAACCCCCCCCACTCAGCCCCTCCATGCAGCCCCTCCATTCCAGTGTCCCATTACTTGGCTATTTCTTCCCAGTTGCCATAAACACTGCTTAAAACTCTCAGTGTGCATATACTGTTTTATGCTTTATTTCTACAATGATTACAGATATTTGGATTTAAATTGCAAATTATTTCAAATTTTATAGCACAAACACTGACAGACATTTGCTAAACCAAGCAAAAGTCTTACAATGAAGACAGACTTGGCACTAAAAAGCTTATCTACCTTTGAAACTCACATTCATTGAAACAGCATTGAAACCCACACTCAAAGAAAATGCATCTGGTCAGTGGCGGTTTAAGTTTACCTTTGGGCTGTTTTCAAATCACAGGCCCATTGCACACATTTTTAGGACCATGCAAAAATTCTTTGATTCACCTTCCTGACTGTATTAATTATAATATATAATAATTGAATTATATCCCTTGCATAATACAGCACCACTTGTTTTGCATTTTAAATTTATAGTTAACATTTTTCCAGTAAGTGATGACACAAAACATACGAACGAATAATGACAAACTGCCCAATTCATAACATTTCAGCCATCAAAGGCCACTTAAACTTCTGTCATTACAATCCATGAATATCAATCAATATGCACAATCTCTGCAAATGTCTTCTTAATAATTCCACATTAAAGAGATCGGAAACGGATGACGAGATTGTTGCCAGAAAACAACTTTGTACTTCAGTGTTTCATCTACAAATTCAGTGCCTGCTGACCTTGAATAATAAATTGCCTACATTACATGAAAAAAGCTGGTATACTGCAATACGGAATGGGTGGCAAACTGAAAAACAGGTTCATAATTACTAGGCATCTTATCTAAAGGAGGACATACTCAGGACTGCAGCACCCCACCGTCTTAAAATACAAATCCACATGATGTGAGAGTAGAACCTGCAGCCCTCTGCATCAAGGTGCAAGCATGCTACCTGCTGTGCTACTAACACTGCTTTAAAACTCTATACCACAATAGTGTTACCATTTGTTAAACAAAAAAGTTGCACATTTTATGCAGACTTAGCATGAGCAGCAGTAAACTTATTTGCCCTTGAAGCTCACAATTCCTTAAAAATGCACTTGAAAATAAATTCCACCTGATAACTCTCACTACAGCATTTCATTTTCACACACACACACACACACACACACACACACACACACACACACACACACACACACACACACACACACACACACACCTCACTTGTACATTCATCCGCAGTCCAAACGTCTTCTGGAATTCAAATTCCATGCGGGTATAGAAGATGAAGATGTAAAGCATCGGTTGCACAGACGCAGAAGACGAAAACAATTCGGAACTACCTGTTGCGTCTGTGCGACTGGATGCAAAGGGCGGAGAATGCGCTTATTTTTTTCGTTTTTAATTTAAAGAAAATGAATCTCCTGGCCAGCCAGTTCCAGGGAGGTACACTTGTACCTGCCTGCGGGCACCCTTGGTAGGAGCTCTAAAGCACTAGCAAAGGGCCAGATGGATCCCTTCTCATGGATGTACCCATAACCTTCACATCGGACGTCAAACAAGACCACTCCCTAGCTTATTCATACACAAACATTACGTACTTACCATAATGAATGATTTGGAAAGTACACAGCAGGTCCTAGCCGGCAGGCATTAGGACAGTTTGGTACAGAAAACTATTCCAAAATACATTTGTATATCTAATACTCCTGGGTGTTCTCCCTTACTAGACCACATCCCTTATAATGGTGGCACTTGTAAAAGGTGATAAAAGAAGATCCAGTAGCTACTCAAAATCTTTTCTTGTTTAAAAAAAAATCTTTGGAAGTACTGACTGCTATTGTAGAATAAGCTTTTGGATTAGAAGGAAGAGGCTTACTATGCTTAATTGTAACAAAAACTGATCTGGGAATCAGTTAAGTAATCTTGATACTTTGTATTCAAGCTTTCATTACTGGTTTTATTGTAGAAAAAAATCTGTAAATTCTGACTTTGTTGGCCTGAAAGTCAGACTAGGCAGAATCAATTTTTAGTAGAGGCCTGGCGAAAAAAGCTCAGTTACAGTACATTTATATTCACGAGTGAATTTCAGACATTTCCCAGAAAAACCAAACAATTACGAGACAAATATACACAGTAAAGTATTTACGTCAACATGTTTAAGTCTACACAGTTATGGTGGCTCTGCTATCATGCAGGAGGAAAAGGGAAATTATTGTTGTAAAGAAGTTTAGTAGAATTCAACATTTCAGCACAAAAAGGATTGTAAAAAGCTCAAGAAACCTAATAAACCAAGTTATAAAATTATATAGGAGGGGAGATGCTAGTATTGTATAGGTCTGTAAAGATGTCAAAGTTATAAAATTATGTAAAAGGAGAGCTATAGGTATTCTATAGGAGGATACATGTATATACGAGTGAGAGAGCATGGTATTAGTCTCAGGGATATAAAATGTCAACTGACAAATGCACATCTATTCAGTGGAGAGGTGTCTTCTCCAAAGTTACATTACAGAGGATAGAATGGATTAGCGAATATGGGATTCTGGAATTGAAGTACAGAAGAAAAGCCTGCTTCTGAAAGACAAAAAAAGTGGGACGGATTAACTGACACCTGCAGTTCAGAAAGCCTCCTGGCTGAAGTGATGTCACCAAAAAGACAGCTTTTCAAAAAGCCCTTTAAGAAAGGAATTTTAATTTGGCTGCAAAAACATGCATGCTTAAATGGAGGAAGACTTGGCTTTTCTAGCACAAAAAAAAAAAAAATCTTAAGGTGGAACTGTGTCCTTTAATGATGTCATCCAAAAAAAATGTACCCTCAAAAACCCTTTGCATATGCTTAACATAGCCAAAGAGCACAAATCGGCTCCTAGGAAGACTATGACAGAAAAGTGACAAAGACTGGAAATGTAAAGCCAGGCTGGCAACACGACAACAGACGGGAGTACACAAGGGATTACAATTTTTTGAGACGGCCCAAATGGAGAAGTTATTCCACTTATCTTTTGCAAGTCTTGCATAAGTTCGGCTTTTAAAAACAGAAAATGTGCACCACTATAACTTTTAACCATTACAAGAAGCAGAAAAAAAGTGGACATATTTCTGGTTAATCATACAAAATGTTGGTACTCAGACTGCTGAGTGCTGACATGTGCAATCCAAATTACTGAAAAATCAGACTAGTATGTCTGACACCTCCATTTCTTGGAATATTCCCTTTTCTCAATCTTTGTGTAACCATATAAAATGTCAGGACCCACTAGAGCAAGACCTCAGACACGGACACTAAATTGCCCACAAAACAGACTAACATAAGACCAAGATGTCCATTTCTCAGAATATTCCATTTTCCCTGAAGTATGGAGATCTCAGTGTTGGCATATATAAGTTCAGTAGGTGCAACAAAGAAGTTTAAAGGAGAAGACTGAAGTTTGAGCTTCACTCTTCTCTTGCAGTTTCAGTCTTTTCTTTCAGGTTGTTGGTACTCGGCATTTCAAATGCAAACATTTCAATAGGGAGCCCAGTCTTGGAGTTGGTATATGTAAACTCCGGGGGGGGGGGGGGGGGCTTGCCCCTTGCACCTGCGGACACACATACACACACTCTGTTTAAAAGAATTTTTTTTCTTTTCAATCTTTCAAGTCTCAACATTTGAATAAGGAGCTCATATTTCCATTTAAGCCTGGAAACCACAGATAAAAGCAAGTCAAAATATTAACCACAACACCTGCAAACAAATGAGGTATTTGCTGGCTTTTTAAATATTTTTACCACAAAAGACTGAAATCTCAGTTTGGGGACATTTAATATGTCCAGACAGACGTTCAGTAACAAACCATTAGAAACGAAGAGTACTGTGATGCACCGGGGGGGGGGGGGGGGGGCAAAGTACCCTGTGAAAGCCTGATCTATCTTCATGCCTACCAGATCCTTAACCACTAAAGCCCTGAAAAAAAGGACTGAACCTGTTCTACAACTGTAGAAGTGGCAAAAAAATAAATAAAACATAACACTCAAGTCTAAAGCTTTTAGCCCTAAAAGAGTAAAGGCTAGATAAATAAAGATCTCTTGGCAAGCCTAAATAAATAGCAACATTAAAATCAGTACCTTGGTAAACAAAATAATCAACAAAAATAAGGGGTATTGAAGGAGGAAGGGAGCATCTACTGAAGTGATCATTCAAACGACTACTGTTATGTTAAGTTTAATTACACAACTGTGCTATGCTCATCATTTGATCACTGCTGCAGAAGACCTAGTTACATGGGTAGAACTCTACAGCTTTTAAGGGTTGTGATGAGGAAGCATTATGGTTTGGGATCCCCTAGAGAATGGTCTTAGCAAAGCCTGCTCAAGACCTGGAAAAGGGATGCAGTGTGTAGCACTACAGAGGACCAGGCTGCCTCTAGAATATTTTTTAGAGTACACAGTTTTCCAAAAAAAAAAAAAAAAAAACCATGGATGAAGCCAAAGTCCTAGTAGAACGAGTGTTCTTGGCATTTCTGCTTTCAGCACATCAACATAGCACACCTTTTCTCATGTTTTTTGGTTCTGACTACACAGTACCAAAACTATTTGTGAGCATCTGTCATTAAGGAAGCTTTACTTAATTGTATTTGGCCATTTCCAAAAGAAGGGGAAAGTATAGCTGTGTAAGTAAACTTACCATAATAGTGGATGTTTGAATGGTCATTGCTGCAGTAGTTCTCACTACATGGGCTATACTGCATAGGATTTACCATCAGTCAACGCGAGCTGACCTGACTAAAAAGTCAGAACCCTCACTGTGGTAAACAAAAATCAACAAAAAAATAAGGATTGAGGGAGGGAGAAGCTACTGCAGCAGTAATCATTCAAACAAATACTGTTGTGTTAAGGTTACTTACACAACTGTGCATTAATCACACTGACTACTGCTGCAATCACCTTAGCTGTATGTGTAGAATACCACAGCTAACTAAATTTGGAACAGGAGCAAAATGTTTTCCATTTACTAATGTACAACTTCCTAGTAGCATGCTTTCTTGCCACCATTAGTACCCTGCTGCACATCCTTGGTAAACAGCTGCCAAAAGGGAATTAAGACCCTATTAATCAGGCATTCAAATGAAGCTGATTGGGGCATGGGTGTATCAAACACCCCTGTTCTTGAACAAGTAGATCCAGTTTGTGATGAATCTTGTGGTAACTACCCCTGGCCATTCCAAAAGAAGGGAGATCCACGGCTGCCTGGGACACAAGGGGTTCACTACAGTGACCTTGGAGGATTCCTTCCTAATCTTCAGAAGTACCCTGGATATCAACAGAAAGAGTGGACATTTATTTATTTGTTTGACATTTGTTGACCTGGTTAGTCCAACTGGGCAACAGCCCTTTTTCAGCAGAGGCTTGAGGAGAAAAGCTCCAGCTATAAGAGTAAAAAGGACACATGCATAAAAAAACCTGTAACATAATAATGAATAAAGGTAATTATTTTCAAGTTAAATGCAATAATTTAACAAGATACATATTCATGGTAATCTGTGCCATTTATACAAGGTAAAATGTTTATAGTACAGCCTAATGTAAGGAGTTAGATCAGGATTTAAATAGCGGAAAAGCATACAAGAATGTCCTTGTCCAAGGAAAAGAAAAGGCATCAAGTCTTCCAAGCCTTCTTGCCTACAGCAGAATCTTGCCAGTTGATTGATCAAAGAGAATGTAAATAAGTCTACTTGAGGAACACCTCACACATGATTAAAATACTGAAGACCCACTGATCTAGTTTTCATTCATGACTGTCTGCCCTTGTCCTACTCAGCTGGTCTGTCATACATTTTTACTCTGATAGAATGTAGGATGCCTGTAGAGTGAGACTGTGCTACAAAGCTGTATCTCAGGGCTATGATCTGGTCCCCCCTCCCCTTGCTTGCTGATGTACTACAGGATTGTGATATTGTCTGTGTGCTGATGTGAGGTATTGACAGCTATTCCAGGAGAAGAAGGGCAGTGGATGTGCAACATATGCCAACATAGCTAGTGCTTTTTAAAGAATTATAGGTCATTTGTATATCAAACTGATTTGTACAGGTGATTGTGCTGAAAATGTTTTGGTACACTTTTAACAAAAGCAGCTTTAGCTTTACTAACAGTGGGTCCTGCTGGACAGAAAAAAAAAACACCTGTATGTCAAGACTATATTTTAACTGTTGAAATGAAAATATTGCAACAGAGGATACTGGAAGCAGAGAGGTTAATCTCAGCCAGATAACTTTGAAACATGGTCTGAAATTAAATTACATAGTTTAAGCCATCAAGCCTGTATCTTACAGTTCTGGCTGCAGGCAGACATGAAATGTCTGTAAAAACCAGGACTAGAAATCCTACTGTATTGTCGTTAGGAGTGAACTAATTGTTACCCCGGAAGGGTGGAAGTTTTGAAATGGTTTTATAGCTTCCAGATGCTATACAACATCTCAGCAAAGCTCTATTTGTGGGTATGGTAATGCATATGTACTAAATTCTCGTTTAGTTTCTAGCAAAAGGGATACTGTGGGAACCACAGTCAGATGACCAGATTTATGTGATGTCATTCTGTAATCCAGCACTGAAATGATGTTTTAATACTAGAGGAGTCAGAAGTCTCAGAGCAGTCTGTTTTTAAAATCTGACAAAGAAGGAAGATCACTCACCCACTTCATCTTGCCTTGCCTTAGTAAGTAACCAGGGAATAGTAATTCTTTAGACCAGTGAGATTAGTTAAGTACTGTTTTTCTTTGTGTGAATCTATCCATCTGTGTTATTTTTAATATATTTCCTGTGATTGAAACTCTGGTGTTTACTGTAAATAGACATTTTAGTATTTTCATGTTATTTTATTATTAAACATGCTTAAACTTTTCATTGTGGCTGTTCTTTTAGAGAATATATTAATCGTTGAGAGTACTTATATTTCTTTGGGGACAATGTGGCCACTCCTAAAAAAGTCTTGCTACATTGGTCAAACACTACCATTTGTATTAGTATTAATTTTACTCAGCATAATTGGGTACA
The DNA here is from genome assembly GCF_019279795.1 of Protopterus annectens. Classification (NCBI taxonomy): domain Eukaryota; kingdom Metazoa; phylum Chordata; order Ceratodontiformes; family Protopteridae; genus Protopterus; species Protopterus annectens. The sequence continues at coordinate 913,237,870 of NC_056725.1, forward strand.
CTTGTAACAACCTTAGACTAGCTGGCTTTGGAGTGTTCTGGTGGCACTACCTACCTTACAGTGTAGGCAGAGGGGGCATAGATAGCAAGTCTGTCCCACCCTTTGACAGGCATGTGTCTGTGAAAATCAAATCTCAGAGTGTGTGCATGTCACATACTTGGAGCAGGGACACAGACAGAGCACTGATTTCAGAGAGAGGGTGGTGGAGGACTTGGCTTGGAACACACAGCTAAGGACTCAACCCTACAGCTGTGTCAGTGGGAAGTCTTAGTTGGGAGCCCAGCCCCAGGAGTGAGTGTGTTACCTTTGTGCTCTTAAGGGAAATCATGCTTGGTGCAGACAGCTGCACATGTAAGTACCGTGTGTATCTATTTTTGTTCCAAGTGAACATTCCTCTCCAGTTGTCAGTGGTGAGTATTAGGGCATCACAGTCTGTAACATGAAGAAGTCCTAGGGACCACAGATGATTCAAAGAGTAGACTGCATTGATCAGGGCCAGCAACTCTTTTATATGTACTAGTGTCCATCCTTGGTAAGCCATTGCACTTTTATCTCTCCTGGATCTACTCCCAAGCCGAGTCCGAGGCATCTGTGGTTCTGACTGCTTTGGAACGGTGTGGGAGAAGAGGAAACACAGATTTAAGGATATCTGCTGTCTCCAAAAAGTGATTTATCTTCTAACAAACCCCAGCACTGGGATTTGAAAAGATAATGGATCTTGGTGCAGGGACAAATGACATTTCAGATACCACTGTCAAGGGCATCATAAGAAACATGGATGCCACGGTAAAATATGAAGTATTCCCTCACAGTAACCTAGGCTTGACTGGAAAACCTTAGAAATATATCTACATATAGATTTATGTTTTTCCTGTGAAAGAAAATCCCCTTAAACTGAGGTGTCTAAACTCACACCTTAGGAACACAATTGTATGAAAGAGTCAAAAGGACTTCTGAATGCTTTCTAGGAATCCCAGCTTGTTAACAGATTTCTCATCCAAGTGAGGGATTTCTGACACTTTGAAAACAGACTCTGCAAAGATAAGCAAGTTGTCTAAATATGGAAAAATGTAAATACCTTGTAGTCAGCAATGTGCTATAACTGGAGCTAGACACTTCACTTGGCACAGTGAATAGTCTGAAAGTTACAGCAGAGAACTGACAATGTCATCCAGACACACAAAACCTTAAGAAATGCCCAAGTCTGGATGAATAGGAATGTTATGATAAGCATCCTTTAAATCTAATGCCATGAGAAATGTGGATAAGGAAGAAAAGTAACAGTTGTGAAGTGGTATTCTGAATATGGGCACTATCATAAACATGTTTACGAAAGGAAGATTCAGCACTGGTCACCAAGCATTTTCTTTCTTTGGAACATCCTGGAACTGGTTCTAACACATCCTGGGACATCATGGAATGAAGGACAGATGGAAATTGGTGGATGAGGGATCACCCCCTGGAAAGGAAGAATGTCCTCCCACTGCCATCTGTAACCGTGATGAATGATCTTCTGAACCCCTTTGTTCAAAACTATCTATTGCCAAAGAGAGGAGTGGAGATTCAGACTTTCTGGAAGGGAAATGGGGCTGACAAGTTAGGTCAGGGTCCCTTAAAGAGTCAGAGTCATTCTGACTTGTTGGACTGTTCTTGGCTTTGTTAGGCTCCAAAATTCTTTTTGGAACCCCCTTGCCATGTGTTCTTAAACATCTGTTTAATTGCATTTTGTTCAAGTTTTTTTTTTGCCAAAAATTGGATGAAGGGTTAGCGAATCCTTTGGAAAATTTGTAAAAGGAGGGCTGAAAATTTTTAGAGAATCACTGTATTTACTTACCCTTTCATTACACTTTTTGAACACCTCTGCAGCAGAGAGGCCAAAAAAACAGCTCTCTATCCAAAACAGAATTTAAAATTTCATGTTTAACATCATCTTAGATGTTCTGACAATGTAGCCATGTAAACCCCCTCAAAACAGGACCAGTGGCCATAGCCCTTGAAGTATTAACAGAGTAATACACACACCGTATACAATGAGTAACGATTTCAACAACAGAAGAAATTTATTGAAAGCAGACTTTTACTCATAAGAAGAAAGTGTAGATAAAACATTCCTCATATTTTGACAATTAGTCAGAACAAACTAACATATGAGCCTGACAAATTCAAAATTCTGAAAATTAAAGTTGCAGAACAGACATGTTTTTCTCCCACACTTACCAGAAACAGTAAGATTTATCTTAACAACAAATCTGTGCTGTCTGTTTCCACCTTTCCTCAATGTATTGGTCTTTGGATCTGTGCCAGATTAGACTTAGGCCAAATTTATATTGGTGCTCAGGCTCCTCCTCTTACTCAATTCCTCTGTAGCCACAAGAAAAAAAAAAAGGCGGGTATACATTGTCCGTCATACACATGGTCATAAGAAAACTCTAGGAATCAAGGCTACGTCACACAGGGCAGTTCATGAGTTATAATGCCAAGTACCATAAAAATACCTGGAAGTGGAAAGGAAAGTGGGAAGCTGAGGAAAGACAGAAACAGACAACACAGATTTATCATTATGATTACACAACTTTCATATCTGATGTTGTCTCTCCTGCCCAATTGTCAATATATAGAAGAGTCCTCAATTATTTTAACATTCAGGTGGTCTTATGGAAGGGTATTCTACAGCACAGCTAAATCAAATGAGGCTCTTGACCCAGACTAAGTCCAACTTATAATGTGAAATGAACGTATGGATCTTTTACCAGGTAGCAGAAGCATAGATGTCAGCAATGGGTACTTAAGAAAAGAAAGCCGACGACAATGCTATAGATCTAGTACAATGAGCTTTTACGGGTGTAGGCAGTGATAAACCCCTTTGTTTGCAAATGTAAGCTATACATTCAGCTAGCCAATGGAAAAGAGGGACTTTGTGTACCCTTTTTCTCATGTTGACAAAGGAATAAGAGACAAACAGAATCATTACCAACGGTGAACATTCAGCTAATTTTGCCAGTGCTTTCTGTAAAAATTTTGGAATCACAGGAATGGGAGGAAAGGCATAAAGGAGTCCTGGGGGCTAGTTATGAGTCAGAGCATCCCTTGTAACTCCCCCTTTTGGGGGATTGGAGAGAAGAATTTGCTGCACTTAGTGTTGTGGGGAGATGCAAACACAAGCTCAGCCCTAATAGATTAAAATCTGCGCCATGACTAATGGATTGAGACCAATCGTGAGGGAGGACAGACCTGCCCAACTTGTCCTTCAGCAAAATGGATTGCCCTAAAATATGCACTATTAGGGAGTGATGAGAAAATTATCACCAACTGCCACACTCTCGTGATCTTCTGACATCAGCAAGATCTGGTTCCTCTGTTTGCTGATGTACCAAACATCTGCCATGTTGTCTGTCTGGACAGATATCACACCTAAGGGGTGAAGTCCTAAAAGGCTTGCAATGCTAGAACTGCTGATGTGTAGACTGGCCTCTGACTGGGACCATGTACCTTGGACTGTCTTTCAACGGTAATGTCCCCCGCTCCAATGTGTCTGTGGTCACCATGGCATGAGAAGAGGGAAGACCGAAAAGACATACTTGTGAAACATTTGGGATGTATGTCTTACAAATCTTTGTACATGAGTTGCTTATTGACTAGTGAACGCAAAGATCCACTGCAGAATGTGCATGTAGCACCTGGCCCATGCAAACAAGTTAATCAAAGCTGCCATGGAGCACAGAAGACGGAGAACTGTTTTTGCTGGAAGCTTCTGGTAGGACAAGACAACCAAATCTTGAAAAATGAATGGATGTAGTCCTTGTTTGGGGGAGCTTTGCAACTTGCAGCTTTGTGTCCAACTGAGCCCCTACGAACTCTAAAGATTGAACTGGACGCAGTTTGGAATTTTGCTAAATTCAACATAATCCTGTGGCATGAGCACAAATGGAAAAAGGAGTCTGGTTTGGATGAGTAGATTCCTAGTAGGACAGTGACGAGCCAGTGGTCCAACGTCCAAGAAAAGGGAATACTGGAACCCCTGCAGTTGAAGAAGAACTGCTACTCCCTTCCATACATTTGCTGAACAACAGGAGGGCTGTGGTGAATTGAAAATGACTGGCAACCAGCCAGAAGTGAAGACACTTCCTGGAGAGTGTGTCTATCTTTATATGTTAATACGTATCCCAAATATCTACTGCGCACATTCAGTCGTTCTCCCTCAGTACAGGAAGAATAGACAGCACTGTAATCATCTGGAATTTTGATTTTCTTACAAATTTGTTCTAGTTCTAGAAATGGCCTTATATCCACATTTTTCTGTGGCACTAATAAGAACCTTGAGTAAATTTTGGATCCCCTCTGGTCTGGTGAGACCTCTTAGATGACTTGATTGCTTAGAACCTCCTTTATGCAGGATCAGTACTGCCTCAACTGCCTCCAGAGTACAACAGTCGGGCAACTGTTCAGGAACTCTGAAAAGACATCTCACAGAAAAGTCTCCCTGAAGGAAATCTACCCATCACCTCACCTGTGTCTGCTTCTGTAAAGTTCCTGGTAGTTCTGGCTGACAGAAAAGATGAGGCAGCACTGGGGGGGGGGGGGGCTAGAATTATGGTACAGTTGCTCTTGCAATATTGATTAGGAACTCAGCTCTTGTGAGAATCTTGGTGGTGCGTTCAATGCAGTTCTGGAAACCGGATGGTGTGGCGACCTTTTTCTCGAGGTCTTTGATTTCTTTCACTCTCTCTCTTTATCCTTTTCTTTAGATTTCTCCTTGACTTTTCAGATAGTTTCTTTGAAGAAGATTTTGCTGAAAATGAAGGTACACTTTTTCCGGCATGGGCTAGGAGTAGATCTTTCAAAATATATTTTTTCAGTATTCCACAACTGCCTGTTGGCTGAAGGCTTCACATATTGAATAAGAGGTGTCAAAGTGAGGGGAAAAGACAATACACACTTACCATGTGCATCAGAACTGGGTAATTTATGGAAGCAAGTCATGCACTTCTTGAAAGCTGAAAGTTTTTTGACACCCTACAACAGGGCAACAAAAAAATAAGATAGAAACTCTACTTTTTTTTTTTTTTTTTTTTTTTTTTTACCAAGTATGAAAGTAAATAAGGTTGGAAAGGACTTCCGACACCTAAGGTGAAGGACAAGGGAAAAGCTTAGGGGAGGAAGAGCAAATAAGAATACTACGAATAATAAAACTAATTAAGAAAAATATATGAAGAACACTGAAAAAGTTATTTAAAAAATGTTCATTTATCTAATATGCACCCAAACACGAAGAGATCCACCCCAAGCTTGTGGAGGCAAATGAGATTAGAGGTTCCCGAATCAATACAGGAGGAATTATAGGTAAGGAGAGGAACCTGAATACTGGATACAAAAGCTTGAAAGTGGTCAAAGTCTGATCCTGCATGGATCTGAAGATCCATATGTTGAGAAACGGAAAAAAGAAGATCCATATGTTGAGAAACGGAAAAAAAAGAGGCATCATCATACCCAAATGTTTAGCAGACGAAGGAATAACTAAAGCTACAGCTGCTGATCAGGTTTGGGAAGACTGCATAAAAACTTTGAGGAACTTTTCATACAACATCCTATCTGCCTTTTAGGTGCAGCTGGCTGACTATCAGGAAATTTATAGGCAGTTAATTCACACATCCTACAGAGCCAACAGAAATGGAAGAATGAGTGAAGGTTCTGCAAATGCCTTCTGTAACAGCTCAGTATTTTCTAAGACTTCTGAGGGGAACAGTTCATAGTATTTTCTGAGAAACTTTTGAGGGACTGAAAAACCTCAGTGCTCTCTCACTGAAAACACTGGAACATTCTGGAAATAGTCTCACAGAAAAAGAACCCCCCCACACACACAGGGAGAACCACAAACTAAGCCCTCCTCAGAGTCTGAATCAGAAATCTGAGGAGAAAACCCAAAACCCTATATCTGTCTTTTCATCATCCAGTCTAGATTCGTAATCTTGAATCGCTTAAAGAAAGGAAACATCCTTCTTTATTTCTTTTACCAAAAACTACCTTATACAAGAAAGGCACTATCACACTCTCTTTTACCAGGAACTACATTACAATAAGAATAAATTGCCTGAATTCAACCCTGAGCTAGGCACAGTAAATTACTCCTAAGGAAATAGGAGTAGATACTTAACTTAGTTTTCTGCATCTTTTTGACAAGAAAATGGGACCAAATGTGTTACTAGTGGCAGCAGCAACAGCGTCCCTAGAGATGGTCAAAACATTCTGATAAAATAGAGAAGCATTCCCTGTTCTCTTTCCCATGACCGACAAGAGTCACTTTCCCTTGCCGAATGAGGGGACCCAACAGCCGCAAAGGACATGGCTAACCTCCAGTCCATATTGGCTATAGGTGCTACACCAGATGGATTCAGGATAAAACAGGAGTGGCCTGACTTACAACAAATCGTCACAGAAGTCACCAAACAAATTGCTAGCCTGCTGTGGTGGCAAAGGTTGTTTGCTTAATTTTTTTCTTTTTGTGGCTGGAAGGAGGACAGATCATGGAGCAGACAGTTTGTTCCAAGTTCAGGCCATAAATGTGCCTCAAAGCACTTTTCAGTTACTTTAAACAACTTTTAAACAGACAGGAAAAAAGAGTGCATGTGTTTAAAAATACAGTAGAGTCTCATGACAGTCCATTAAAACACAAACACATAGTTTTGAAAATATTCTCCTGAAGACAGAAGTAAAAATAATAAGAAAAATTATTAAATGGAAGTTTTTCCCCCTAAAGGGAATCTATCTTCCCATCAAAGAACAGCACAAAAAACAGCACACCTGGTTCAAGGCTCCTGAGAGCACCCCAGCGCTATCAGGTTTTACCTCATATCATGCGTTCCGGCCCCAAAATCCGGACAATACCAAGAAAGGAGGGGGGTATCCATATTCATCAAGGACACCCACACCTCAAGACTGGTGGCAACGCACGATGCATCGGAGACCATCCAGGTGCAATTAACCATAGGCAAGACTGCTCTGCAAATTGTAGCATGTTACAGGCCACCCTCACAAACTCAGGAACCTCACATGGCCTTCCTGAAAACACTAGAGGGGATAAATGTATCACCAAACACCATCATACTAGGTGACTTCAATTACCCTAATATAGACTGGGAACACTACTCAAGCCCAAACACCCTAGCCCAAAAGTTCCTGGAATTCATAAACTCAAATGCCATGGAACAACTAGTCACCATCCCCACAAGAGGAGATAACATACTTGATCTCATCATCACGAACATGGGAGCACAATGTTCAACACCGGAGGTGTACCCCTCACTGGTGAGATCAGACCACAAACTAATCTCGCTGGAGGTCCTCATCCCACCCCCACCTGAAATAAAAAAGACCACAGTAAAGAACTTCTCAAAAGCCAACTTCACACTTCTAAAGACTAGTGTGGTCTCCTTTAAGGCCCCCGAGCTGGCAGAAAACAGTACTCAAGCCGCTCAATCACTTACAAATGCCTTCTACCAGCACCTGCAGGACTGCATGGATAAGGCAATCCCAAGCAAAACAAAGACTCTTTGTACCAAAGGCAAGCGTCCAGTCTGGTGGACCCCAGCCATAAACAAACTTTACAACAAAAGGAGGAAGCTACTACAAGATAGAGCAAAATCCTTAAAAGGTAAGACACCCTTGATCACTATAAGTAAAAACTAAGAGCTCTCATAAAATCATCCAAAGCAAATTTCGAGAGAAAAATAGCTAAAGACTCAAAAGACAATCATAAGGCCTTCTTTAGCTATGTTAGAAACCTGGGAGGAAACTCCCAGATATGCTCAGAGCTAGTTCAAAATGATGTGAAGATTACTGATCCTACAGACATTGCCAACATACTGGCTGACAGGTTCAGTGCAAACTTCTCCCCTCCCCAAAAGGAGAGATATCTATACCAAACGATTGCAGCCCCCAAACATCTCCAGCCCAAGTGAGAACTGCTCTCTCCAAAGCAAAAACACAGCATCCATGGGACCTGATGGTGTCCCCGGCTGTGTGCTCCATGAACTCAATGAGGAATTAAACCCACAGCTAGGACAGCTGTTTAATCAAAGTCTTACCTCTGGATACATACCCAGGAGTGGCGCACTGCAACTGTGGTACCACTTCACAAAGGCGGTGCCTCCACCGACCCTGGAAATTACCGCCCATTAGCTTGACAAGCCTTATCTGCAAAGCCATGGAGAGGATCATAATGGACCTCATAAATAAAGACATAGGAATTTGCAGACTTTGGATCCAACCCAGTTTGGCTTTGTCAAAGGCAGATCATGCCTTTTAAACTTGGTTGACTTTTGAAACAGTCACCAAAGCCATTGATGAGGAAAGGCAGTCCATACAGCCTACCTCGATCTGGCTAAGGCCTTCGATACAATACCCCACTCGGGTATCATTGAAAAACTCATCAGCTTAAATGTCAACCCATACATCACAAGATGGGTTGCAAACTGGCTGAGTGACAGAACCCACAGGGTCAGAGTTGCTGGCGCCATGTCAGACTCAAAGCCTGTCACAAGTGGTGTCCCACAGGGCTCAGTCCTGGGCCCACTCTTGTTTGGCATCTACTTTTCCAAGTACAAGCAAACACAGGAGGGTTATGGCTGACAAAGTTTGCAGATGACTGCAAACTGGGCCATAGTAGAAAACACATCTGATACAGATATCCTTCAGAAGGGTCTCACAGAAACGGATAACTGGTGCCAGAGCCACGGCCTAAAGTTAAATGCCAAAAAATGCATAGTCATACCCTTCGGGAAAAACAAGGTTACCCCTAGCTACCAAATAGGTGGCAATCCACTGAGCACAGAAGAAGTTATCAGGGACCTGGGGACCCAGGTTGATAGTAGTCTGTCATTCGACACCCATGTAGCTAAAGTAGTTAGGAAGACCTTCTACATTGCCCACCTTATCATGAAGGGATTCTCATCTAGATCAAGGGAGGTCATAGTCTCCCTTTACTCATCACTCATCAGACCAATGATGGAGTACAATGCCCCATTCGAATGTATCTGACCCGACACTTGCAGCAGCTGGAGAGGCCACAAAAGTTCCTCACCAAAAGGATAAAGGGTCTCAAAAATCTGTCCTATGCTGCCCGACTGAAAGAACTCCAGCTCTATTCAGTCGCACCTTGCTCAGAGGTGACCTTTGCCTAACATACAAGGCCATGTCAAACCCAGATTTGATGAATATGCTTCACCTCAAAAATCTAGATCCATCAGAGCCACAAGGGCGGGAGACTTAAACCTTGACACGGCTATTAATAGGACGTGCTGGAGGGATAGATTCATCACCCAAAGACTCCCTATGCTGTGGAACAAAATCCCGGTACATGTGAGGCAGAGCACCTCGCTGGCCTTGTTCAAGAGAAATCTTGACCAATGGATGGGAGATCACAGATATACCCCAGGGATTACCTCAGTGTCACTGCTCGACAGAGGCACAGCAAAATAATGGGTATAGTTCCCCATACTAAAGGGGTGGCGTAAGCCACAAAACGATGGGCTAGGCTTGTAAATGCCCTCGGGCAGATAGCCTAGTATGAACCTATGAACCTATGAACAAGCCAACTGCTGATCCTCAAAAGCCTCAGAGGTTTATACTCTTCAGCTGCAACAAAGCTCTGGAGATCTTGGAACCCAAACTTGTCTTTTAGGCAGGTCAGCTCAAGCTCAAAAAAACAAAAAAAGACCCAAACAGCACAGAAAACTCCAACTTACTGTCACAACACAGGGCAAGCAAAATCCCACATACTAAGCGCTTTCACCATATAGCAATGGCTTCTTCAGAGTAGAGTGGGAACAGTTAATCCATACATTTAAAAAGCTTGACATCACCTACACTCAGCCAATCATAACATAAAAAATTAGTAAATACTACAAGCAGACTTCAATGCAAAACCTGTTCCTAAATTCATATGTTATAAAAAATATGTATATGTAATGTAATATGATGTGCACATGTATATGCATTTCATATCCATGTTTTAACAATACTCTATAAAAATGTATATCTATATCTATATACACACACACACACACACGGTGGTGATGCTGCGGTAGCGTTGTCACCTCATAGCAAAACGTTGCCCTGTTCGATTCTCAGCTAGAGCGTCTTCTGTGTGGAGGCATACGTGAATGGGGCGTACCTTCGTAGAAGGTTGCGTGTCAGGGCTGGTTACCCATAAAAATCCACTACCAATCATTAGCGGATCGGAGTTCCGCTGTGGCGACCCCTAACCGGGAAAAGCCGAAAAACACAAACAAAAATAAATATATATATATATATATATATATATATATATATATATATATATATATATATAGATATACACACACACATACATATACACACACATACATATACACACACATTATATATATATATATATATATATATATATATATATAACACAAATATATCAAAATATTGTAGCATACAATCCTAAAAACAATTTCTAAAAAAACTACCAAAATACTGAAACGTATAATAAAATAACTCTCATTTAAATACTAATAAATTACTGTAAATATACATATGTTAAATTACTGTAAATATACATGTTTTTAAACTATTAGTTATAACTTGATAGCTCTGGTTTTAAGTATAGGCAATAGAGCAACATTCTCTCACTTAAAATTACCCTATCTATAAAAAGAAAATACATTTTTTAAAATTAATACATAAAGTGCTGTGCATATAAAGTGCATTATGCTGATAGTTCTAATGGCCCTTGTGTTCAGAAATTCTGTCCTTTAGTTTTCATGTAGTAATACCTACATAACAGCTTTTACAGCTTGTGCATGTTGCAACATAAATTAGCATAGTGGTGTTTCAACTGCACCTTCCAGGACAAGGTAAGGTTCTATCATATCCTGCTACTGAAACATATGGGCCATCATTAATAAATTTGCAAAATTTACATGAACCACATTTATACATCACCGATACCTGCTTCTTCCTTTTTGCAGCTTCAAAAATATGTTTTAAATTTTGACCCCTACTATAAGTAGTTCTCGGTTTAAGTCCTATAACTTTCTTAGTTTGTTCACTGAAGCTCATCCTCCAGGCATCATTGATGACTGTGTATAATGATGGGGCAAGGTGATTATATCTCAAAACCATAATACTACCGTGGTCTAATGTTCCCACCTTGGTAGATTTAGTGGAATGTTGAAATTCAGTACATAAAATAGGTTGAAAGGCCGTGCTCCTCTTTGATATAATTTCATTTCTTACTTTTAATACTAACTTAAGGGGGTAGCCTCTAGCCAAAAACATTCCCATTAATTTAAAAAGTTCTTGCTTAAACATATCATCCTAACTAACCAATCTTGACAGTCTAACCATCTGTCCCTTAATTATTCCTTTCCTCTGATGATTTGGATGGCAACTGTTGTAATGTAATACTGCATTGGAAAAAGTTTTTTTTTCCGATATATGGTACTACTTAGTTTACAAACATCATTCTTCAAGCGGATGTCCAAAAAATCTACTTCTGTCAAATGCCAGGTACTAGTGAACCTAAAAAAGGGGTTGTGTTGTTCAGATATTCTACAAAGTTATTGGCTTCATCACCATCCCATAAGATTGGAATATCATCCAAAAATATGGAGTATAACAGAATTTTTGATGCATATTGTGACTGAAGAACATAAAATGTCTCCCAACGAAATAAAACTAAATTGGCAAAAATAGGGGCACATATAGCCCCATTGCCACTCCAGAAATCTGGTGATAAGTCTCCCCTTCAAAACTTAAATTGTTAGTTAAAACTAACTCCATTAAGTCTACTAGTACATTTATTCTGGTTTTATCAAAACCTTGTCCCATTATTAGGCTCTCGAAAAAATGCAAGCCCTTCTTTATGTAAAGAATAAATTAACAACATTCACAGTTAGGAATGAAAACATCCTAGTGGTTTTAAAATCCCTTAATCTCTCTAAACAATGCCATGCTCAAGCTGCCTGACAGTTTGGGCTTATGGATAACACCCTGAAGTTTGGAAGCTGCCAAACTGTTATACCCCTGGTGATATAACCCATACAGCTAAAGCTACTGTTGCAGTGATCTATATGATGAACATCAGAATCTGAAGAATTCCTTTTTCTCTTATGCTCTTCTCATTCTGGATCTACTGATAAGCTAAGCCCAGCAAAAATCTTCAATATTTAAAGCAACAAAAATAAAAGACAAATATTTAACTTTCTCTTCAATATTTAAAGCAACAAAAATAAAAGACAAATATTTAACTTTCTGCTTCTTTCTGACAGAAATATCCAAGAACAGACCGACTTCTGACACCCTACGGAAGAGGCATCACCGTTTGGTTAGGTAGAGAAGCACTCCTATTTCCTTCTTCCATGCCTGCCAAAGGACACTACAACAACCTCAGATGATGCGTTTAACCCCTGGTCCATGGTGTCTGAAAGGACACCACCACAAGAACCCAAGGAAGAAGGTGAATGGTCTGAGGAACCAGAAATGGCTGTGGCAGAGTCACCCATCAGCATCTGAGGGAAAAGAGCTTGATGAAGAAAATGCTGTTTGGAAATTCTTTTCTGAATGGAGCAAGGAAGAACAGTGGAACTAGAAAACTGTCCGATGATAAAACCAACAGTAAACGGTTAAGTATAAAAAAGTAGTGTTTCCAACAGAAATACATCATGTCAATCACAGCACACGTTCGGCCTCAGTCCTTAGATACAATTTACAAAACTGTTATCGATAAAAATTACAGGAAAACAGAAGTTATGTTCTTACCATAACGTTCCATGTTAGTTGTCTTCTTCTCGCCTTCTTCTTGCTGGATGGGTTCGGAGCCGACCTCGCCCGACTCGCCACTCTAAAAGCTCGAGAGTTGGTTCCACCGGCTCGAGGCTCCCCTTATATCCCACAATGCTAGGCGAGAGTTACCTCAGATCTCGTTTGTAAGCTAACCCCAGCTTATAATAGTAACAGAATAACTGTAAAACAGAGTCCACCTCTAACAACAGGAAGAAAGAAGGGTGACCTACATCCTGAACCAGGAAATATGCATAATAGCATATGTCTAAGAAAGAGGTGGTAGAAAGAGAGGTCACAATCACAACTCCTCTAGGTCTGTCCAGGCCAGGGGGAAGGAGGGTGGGACGCAAGAAGAAGGCGAGAAGAAGACAACTAACATGGAACGTTATGGTAAGAACATAACTTCTATATGTTAAGTTGTCTATCTCGCCTTCATTCTTGCTGGATGGGACCGCGTCCCTAGCACCTTGTCCCGGGTGGCCTAACGGAACAGACTCCTGAGAACAGTGGAACCAAAGTTAGCTCTATGCCTAGAAGCCAAATCCAACTTATAATGAGAAATGAAAGCGTGAGGAGTAGCCCAAGTAGCCGCTGCACAAATGGTGTCGATAGGCAGTCTGTCTTGGAAGGCTAAAGAAGTAGCCAAAGCTCTGGTGGAATGAGCCTTAGGTTTATCAGGCAGCTTTTGATGTCTAATTTCATATACAAGGGAAATCAAAGATGTTAGCCATCTGGATAATGATACCTTTGAAACTGAAAGTGCCTTTCTGCTCTCCGCATAGGAGACAAACAGCTGATCAGATTTTCTGAACTGTTTAGTTCTATCCAAGTAGTACCTCAATTGACGGTAAACATCCAGGCAGTGTAATTTTTGTTCAGACCTATTGGAGTATTCTGGAAAAAAGACAGGTAGATCAATGCTTTGATTTAGATTTGACGTCGATACCACTTTAGGCAAAAAGGACGGGTTAGTTCGTAAGGATACTCTGTCCTTATGAAACAAAAGATAAGGAGGACGACAGCTGAGTGCTTGAAGCTCTGAAACTCTTCTAGCTGATGTAATAGCTACCAGAAAAAGAGTTTTCCATGATAATAATTTTAAAGAACAGGAGACTGCAGGTTCGAAAGGGGGAAGAATCAAAGAAGCAAGAACTAAATTTAGGTTCCAAGGAGAAGGAGGATTTCTTATAGGAGGTCTGAGAAGAAAAACTCCTTTCAAAAAGGCTTTGCAAAGCTTGTGGGACATTAAGGCAGATTCAGAAATACCCACATGAAAGTTAGAAATAGCTGCCAATTGAACTTTAAGTGTAGAGGGAGATGAACCTGCATGGAAGAGTTCAGCTAGAAAATCAAGGACTAATTGGATGGAAGCAGTGAAAGGATCTATGTCCTTTCCTTGAGCCCAATATGTGAAGCGTTTCCACTTACTCAAATAAATCTTCCGAGTGGAAGATTTATGGGAAGCTATCAAAATATCTCGAACAGAGTGAGATAATTGAGGAAGCCTGGCTAAGGTTGGAACTGGAGGAACCAAGCAGTGAGGTTCAGAGAGGGGAGGGAGCGATGAAACTGACCCGACTGATGGATCAAAAGATCTGGAACTAGGTCCAGATTCCACGGTCGCTCCAAAAGAAATTGATGTAGAAAGGGGAACCATACCTGTCGAGGCCAGTAAGGAGCAATGAGGATCAATGAGGCCTTCTGAGCGATAGCTTTCTGTATCACTTGAGAGATTAGTGGGAAGGGAGGAAATGCATACAGAAGTCCCCGGGGCCAAACTTGGACTAGAGCGTCTCTGCTGGGTTGGCCTGGTAAAGGGAATAGAGTGAAATATTCTCTGCACTTGCTGTTTTGGGGAGTAGCAAAAAGATCGCAGCAAGGCTGACCCCACTTGAGGAAAATTTCTCTCACCACAGAGTCTTTCAGAGACCACTCGTGAGGCATGAGGATAGCTCTGCAACTTGTCCGCAATTTGATTGGACTTCCCGGGTATGTGCGTTGCTATCAGAAACCGCTGAGAAGAAATCGCCCATTGCCACAGTCTGAGTGCTTCTCGACACAGGGGGTATGACCTGGTTCCGCCTTGTTTGTTGATGTACCACACTACAGACATATTGTCTGTTTGGATTGCAATCGTTCCCAAGGGAAGAGAGTCTTGAAGGGCTTGCAACGCTAAAAGCACTGCTCTCATCTCCAGAACATTTATGTGCAAGTGGCATTCGTTTGGTTGCCATGTGCCCTGGACCGTCCAGCCCTGATAATGCCCCCCCCACCCGATCAGGGAGGCATCCGTTGTCAGAGTAGCAACCGGAGGAGGTGGAACAAAGGGTCTTCCCGACAAGAGCTGGGGGAAGACATCCACCACATGAGATGATTTTTGCACGCTTGCGTGATCATAATGGTGTGAGACATTGGAAGTTGCTGGTATGACCATTGAGTAAAGAGCATCCATTGAAGGATCCGCATGTGGTATCTGGCTAATGGAAGCAGAGGTATGGCGCTGCCATAATTCCCAACACCTTCAGAACTAACCTGGCTTTGATTCTGTTGTTGTTGAAAAGGAGTGATACCAATTTGTGAATGTCTGTTATTCTCTGATGGGTTAGTCTTGCAGACATGTTTATTGTATCTAGATTTGCGCCTATGTAGGTAATAGTACGACAAGGCGACAAAACAGACTTTTCGCAATTTATTGAAATACCCAGCTTTTGACAAACGCAAAAAGTGTAATCTCTGGCCATCAGAAGGAGATGCTTGGTGGGAGCTGTGAGGAGCCAGTCGTCCAAATATGGAAACACCTGGAATCCTTGTCTCAGGTGAGAAGCTACCACTGCCATGCATTTGGTAAACACCCGGGGGGCAGTGGTGAGACCAAAGGGCAGGGCCCTGAACTGAAAATGACTGGTTCCCAGCCTGAAGCGGAGGAATCTTCTGGAGCATCTGTTCATTTTTATGTGATAGTACGCATCCCGAAGGTCTATAGAGCACATCCAGTTTCCTTTGCCCAAAAGGGGAAGGATGGATTGCAGCGTGACCATCCGAAATCTTGTTTTCTTGACTGATCTGTTCAAGACACTGAGATCCAAAATTGGTCTCCAGTCCCCTGTTTTCTTTGGAACTAAAAGAACCTTGAGTAGATTCCGGATCCTTGCTGGTCTGCTGGAACTGGCTGAATTGCTCTTTTTGCAAGCAGTTTTGAAATCTCCAAAACTGCTAGATCCCTTTGAGCGGGTGGAACATCTGGAAGGGATTTTTTTGACTGATTTGGAAAGCGAAAGAAGGGGATAGAATAGCCTTCGGAAATGATGGACTGTACCCATTTGTCTTGAGTCAGGGATAGCCAGGCTTCTGGGTACAGTGACAATCTTCCCCGACTGCCTCGAAGAGGGGCAGTCGGGCAACACCTCAGGGATGCTGAAAGGGCTTGTCAGGGAAGGCTTCCCGATTGCCCTGGTTCTGGACCCCCTGCCCCTAGGGCGACATCTACCATTGTTATTCCCGCCTCTGCCTCTGGCGGGGAAACGACTCTGTGCGTCAGGCGAAGTCCCTTGAGATTGTTTACGGAACCACATCTTTCCACCTTTCTGGCCTTTGGGGTAAGGCCTGGAAGGAGTAGAAAAACGGACTCCGACGGCAGAAAGGGTCTTGCCATCAGTCTCGCACCTAGTCAAGGTTTCTTTCACTTGAGGACCAAAGAGGGATGATCCATCAAACGGGGAGTTCGTGAAAGACGTCTTGAAGGGGTCCGCAAAATTGCATAGCCGCATCCAGGCATGCCTACGTAAAGCCACACCTGTCCCTGCGGCTCTGCTCGCTCCATCAGCCGCGTAAGAAAGAAGGCGCATGGAGGAGTTGGTTATGGAGTTAAGGGTAGCCAGCTGCGTGTTCATCTTATCTTGGAAACCCGCAGCTGTAGGGTCCTTTCACACATGTCACTCGCTTCCTTGATCAAGTCCCTTTGAAGACGAGTAAAATGGCACAGGTAGTTCAGCGAACGCATGGTAAAAGTCGCTGACGAGAACATCCGCTTCCCGTACCTGTCCATGGACCTAGATTCCTTGTTAGGTGGATGGACAGGTACTGAAGGATCAGCTAGCTCCTTCTTAGTGGCAGCAGCTACCACCATAGCATCCACAGAAACTCCTTTAGTTAAAAACTGTTTGTCTGCTGGAGCTGTTATGAACTTGGAGGGTCTCCTGGGAGTGGGGTCCACTGAATCAGGAGCCGTCCATGCCTTCTTAGCAACCACCTGCATGAGGGGGTCGAAGGGGGGGGACACCCAGGAGGTGGAAGGACGAGAGTCAAACGCCTCAAGATACACAGATTCGTCCTCCGAAGGGTTGAGGGCTGGCCAATTTCCCCTCTGTTTCAGGATCTCCAGAATGTCTGCAAATGAGACATCTTCAGAAGGGGAACGGGGGGAACCCTCAGAATCATCCAAATCTGTGTCTGATGTGATGGACTCAGGTGAGTCAATGTGTTTCCTCTTACACTTCCTCTTCCGAGGGGGCTCTTCTGCCAAATCAGGAGAGGCCTCGGAAGAGGATGAAATCCCACAGGGGTTCCTGAGGAGCTGGCTCTCTGCGGTCCGGGATGAGGGAGTGAGTCGACTTAGCCTGAGGCACCGTAGAGGGAGTGGCGGACGGAGCAGACTGTGGAGTAGAGCCAGGCTCTAACACACTCCGCATGACCTCGAATGCACCCCTGTCAGGCAGAGCCAGAGGTCCCCGCTCCGAAGCTAAGAACCCCCTCGGCACCGACAGTGATGGCTCCGAGGCCGATGTCGGAGCCGAACTCACCAGCGCAAGCACCGAGAGGGAGAGGGGGTCGGACAAGGGTCCGATGCCACTCACCCCTCGAGCCGACGAGGAAGTCCGGCGCCGAGATTCTTCCAAGGAAGAAAACGGAGCCGACGACGGAGCCGAAGACAATTGTATCGGCTCCGACGCTATCACAGTCTCGGTACCGACGTGACCCGGCTCCGAGCTCAAGAGAGTCGAAGGAGGAATATGTTGCTGGACCGGGGCAGGCATCGACTGATGAGTCGGGCTCTGAAGCATCTGGGCCAGTGCCTCGGACTTAAGAAGTCGACTCACTACCCTCTGAAGGTCATGATCCGACAGCCTCGATGACCTAGAGGAGTGAGATCTTTGGCTCCGTTCAGACAGCAGGGGAGATCCTGGAGCCGAATGAACGGAGCCAAGAGATGGTGACCTGGACCTCTTCCTAGTTGTCGGCTCCGAAGGTCTGGTCGGAGCCGACACGGAACTTATTACCTCGGCTCCGCCGGAGCCCGGAGGAGCCACAGAAACTGTGGACTGAGACTTATCGGCTCCAGCCGGAGCCGATAAAGGCAGAGGTTGAGAAACCTTAGGTCTCGGCTCAGTAGTCGGAGCCGAAGACCTAGATGCCTTAGAGGGCTTCCCTGTTGAAACAGAGAGGGAATCCTCTGGCTTGAGTTAGCCTCTTAGTATCAATTTATTTTTTCTTTCCTGCAGGACCCTGGGGCTGAAGCCATGGCACACAGCACAGGAGTCCTGCAGGTGCAAAGGCCCCAGACAGTAGACACAAGAAGTGTGAGCGTCTGTCAGAGACATTTTCTGACAGCACGCATCACACTTCTTGAATCCGGAGACCTTTGCTTCTTTAGACATTTTAAACAGGTGTAAACAAACACACACACAAACACACTAATTACACCCTGTCAAGTTAAATTATAATAAAAATCACTAACTAGGATTTTTAAAATAAAATAAAATAATACACACACACTCCACTAGGGAAGAGAAAAGGCCTGTAGGCCCGAGGGAAGAACCTAAGGTTCTTAAGGGAAAAAAACGGAAATTTTTTGGAAGGGGATAAAAATTTCTCTAAACTAAGGGAAATAAGTAAATATATTAAAAATAAAGGGGTTTTGAAAGACTAAATTACACAAGAAAAAGTCACTTACCAAGAACCGGTAGAAAACCAACCTCGAAGCTGTAGCGGCAAACGAGATCTGAGGTAACTCTCGCCTAGCATTGTGGGATATAAGGGGAGCCTCGAGCCGGTGGAACCAACTCTCGAGCTTTTAGAGTGGCCGAGTCGGAGCCGAGGTCGGCTCCGAACCCATCCAGCAAGAATGAAGGCGAGATAGACAACTTAACATCCATATTTACACTAAAAGTGAAAAAAGAAAAAAAAAAACATACAATGAATTCTAGCAAAGTTATAAAAGTACTGCTTTCATCAAAAAATTAAATGTGGAAGTCTAGGCATGGGGAAGGTGTCCTAAAGGTCTGGAACCTGGATGGTCGATATAACCCGTATAGCTAAGGTTACTGCAGCAATGATCTAATGACTACAGCCCATTCTCAGATTTATCACTGCTTTTCTGTAGAACAAATAAAAACACACTCTTCCTTGTATACTGGTGTAAAAGAGACCAACTTCTGAGTTGGACACCATATGTGATAAACGTTTCTAAAGTCCCGGGAGGACACCATATGTGATAAACGTTTCTAAAGTCCCGGGAGGAGAAAAAATGCTCTCATCTTAAGCACACTCACACAGGACTTTTACTCTATCTACAATACAATAAAGTTTGCTACACTATAAGGCCTCTATGTGGCCACTAATGTTCCTCCTTTTAAAATGTGGTTACTGCAAAGCCCCCTCAGCACAAGGCACCCTTCTGATACAGGAAAGATGGTTCCACAAAAGTTTTACCTGTTAAAGGGTTGAACTGGTTGAAGTAATGCTTAAAAGTATTACAGATTCTTAGTGGAGTGTTAGTGGATAAGCCCACTGTTTCCACTGTGACCAATGAACTCTAACCCTCCATTAAGCACTTTTTGAAAGTCTGCATGTGGAAACACGTAAAGAGAGGTAGGAAGCGGCCATTAGCAATACAGCACTGAGGCAGTCTGACTGGAACAGATATTTGCAATAAGACCAACTGAACTGTGGCAATATCTGAAATTGTTTTGATAGGAAGAAAGACACACCAAGTCTTGCTATCAATGGAACAAACTTACACTGGCATCAGGTGAGATTTCACACAACAAACAGGGATCGAGTAGTGGCTGAAATGTCTAGAGCAGAGGATCTCTATGGCAGAAGACAGAGTCCTTGGTGTTAGCCCCTAGAAGCCAGTCATCAAAATAGCAAAACAGTCTGAAACCCTTTAAAAGCAGTTACTGTGGCCATGCATTCTGTGAATACACTAGCACTCTGGGAACTGATGTGGGACAGAAGGGCAATGATCCAAACTGATAACAACTAGCTTATAAAAGGCAACACAGGAATCCTCTCCACTTTCTGAACTTTATGTGGTGCTAAATATCATGACTTTCCCAACAATGCAGCCAATTTTCTTTTAATTGTAAAAGAAGAATAAAAGGAAGAGTAATACTCTATAAAGAGTCTTTAGGATGCATATATTTAGGCTTGGTCCATTTTTCTTGTTTTGGTATTAAAAAAAGAACGGAATTATATCTTAGTCCTAGCTGCTTTGTTGGGCCATATTATATATATATATATATATATATATATATATATATATAAAATATATATATATAGATTTATATATATATATGTATATATATATATATATAGATTTATATATATATATGTATATATATATATATATATATATATATATATATTATAGTCAGCTTGGTCACAAGTGCTCTCTTCTGTTCTTCAAGCCTGACAGTTTAACAAGGAAGTGTACCTGTGGATGGAAAACATCATATCCAAGGCCAGTAGTGGATGTATGTGCGTGCATATACGTTTTGTATGAACATACACACACACCAATCTAAGTAACAATTTATCCAGACTTATTAGCTAGTATATCAATAACTGCAGAACCTGGAAAACTTCCATTCATTTAGACCAACAGCAGCAAAAACAGGCAAAATGCTGCAATGCCTCAATCTACAATAGCAACAAATACAACTCCAGGTCGGTTAAACAGGATGATGCCCTGAAGTTCATCCAAGTCTCCACAGGCAAGGTTCCTTACCATGTCCTGGCCAGCTACAGCACCCTCTATGACCCACAAAGCTCACAACTCGTACTTAGACTTACTAGAGGTGCTCACCATCCATCCAAATACACTATTCATTAGAAACTGATTATCCCTCAACAGACTGGGAAATGTACAGTTCATCAGTACAAACACCTTGTGTACACTCAAACCAGAGGATCAAACATATTGGACCTAATACTCACCAACATGGGAGAGCATTGCACCTCCCCACTGTGTCACATCCTTATCACTGAGGTCGGATCACAAAGGTGTTTCCCTCGAAATAAAGTCAACCTAGAAAGCCCGACTAAGCAGTTACAAACTACTCTACATCTTACTAAGTGACAGTTTGTCAAATGTAAAGGGTTCCCAAACCCCAGGAACAAAGCTACTTATGCGGAATTCTTTACAGAAGCCTTGTACAAAGGATGAAACTAGCTGCAAAGAGGCTGCCTTGTCTACCAGAAGCAAGCCCAGACCTAGCACCAAAAATAAACCCAAGTGGTGGAATCCTTACCTTAGTAGGGTATACATAAATATAGAAGCAATCAGTATGTGGAGAGAAGTAGTGGCGAACAGAACTGTCTCCACGTATACCCTAAAATACAGGGATTGTAGGTTCGAACAAAACCTTTCAACCAAACTAAAAATATAAATTATTAGTGTTATTGGGAAACACAACACAATCCCTTGTATATCGCAAAGTCTCAGTATTGATTTAAAAAATTAAGGAGAATATTCTTCGAAGTCGATCACAAGTAAATTGATGAGAATACATTGTTCAATGTTTAAAAATAAAATAAAAAAATTAAAAATAAAATATAGAGAGAACTAATCCTTTCAGTTTTTCAAGCCAATTTATTTGGATCTCTTCAGGTAGGCGACAGCACAGAAATACAACATTAAAAATGTTTTTATTCAAGCAGTTAAATTTATAACAGGCATGGGGAAAAAGTCATTTAGTTATGGTTAAAAACTTCCATTTAAACTTTCTATTCTAGGTCGTGTGCAAACCTTACGTTGTGGTTTTAATTGTTATGAGTGTGTGTAAAAACATGGGGGGCCTATCCTTAGTTTTTATTAGTAATTTTATACAGTACTTTTAGGAAATAAGGATGTCGGCCTTGTGCAATTGTGTAATTGTTATCCATTCCACTACTCCTTAAAAAATCCCTTCTAGCATATCCCCCAATGACTATCAACAGGGAGTAGATCCTGTCGGTACTCGCCAAGGCCACAAATACTGCTTCAATGGGCCCCACTCTCTCACATTGTCTCCTAAATAGCCTAAAACAAGACCAAGCAAGACCACTTGTGGCACTCTTCAAATACAGCCTCAAAACAGGTTACGTGCCAAGTGAATGGATGGCTGCATGGTCATTCCTATTCATAAGGGTGGAGCATCAACAGAGCCAGCAGTTTGACAAGTCTGATATGCAAAGCCATGGAATTAATTACCATGTAACTAATCAACAAGGGCATTGGCAATCTACAGGCACTGGACCCATCGCAGTCTGGCTTTGTTAAGAGAAGATCTTGTAACAACCATAACCTTTGGGTACTTTGTCATTGCTGAATATTTATGGAAAACGCTATACATTAGCTTTAATGCGCTAATCAGATTCCTCTTTTGGGACCACTATTATCAAAGGTAAGGTGGTCTAGAATCCACACAAGATAAACAGATTGGCCCTCTATCTAAAATGAAGGGCCTGCTAAGAAAATTATACCATAACAAATATATAGAGAAAGAAGTCCATTCTACAAAATGATGGGGTCAAAACTTCCTACTTTGGTATCTAAATTATTTTTTTCTTTAGTGCTGTTTCCTCTGATCTAGACAGCAGAAGGCACTAAACATTTAAGTTTGGACTGCTGAGTAGTCATAGTGCTTGTAGCCTTGATCATAGCAGTTATGGAGTATGGATTAATTCCTGTACAAGCAGCAGCCTCATGGACTACTAGAGAGTGACATCACCTTGACATTATGGCCATCACCCCTAAAAGGTCAGCTCAAAATATAGTTTAGTGTAGTGACTTCAGTAAATAGCCCCATATCAGTTTAACACCAAGTTCCACTTTCAATGTTTTTGCCAGAATGGCAGAAATGTACTTTCAACCACCAGGCAGGACTTTGGGTGGCCTCTTCCTTTTATATCCTATCACAACATGTAATGGATACAGTCTCCCTGCCCTGAAAATGTGTTTTGTTATCGGAGGATTAATACACCCCTATGAAGGGTGTTGCTCTGACAAAACTAGATCACATCCTAGCTTGTACCTCTGCAGCTTAACATTTATGCATTAGGACTGGTCCCTGATCTTATTACACAGGGTGTATGCTTTCAACAAACTTTCCTCCTCCATCCCACCCTACACAACAGATAAGGATTCAGTAGTTCAATAAGAATTCCTGCCATGAATACTGGTGTTGGCATGTGAAATGTCAAGACAACTGTTTTCCCCATGACAGCAGCCTTCTAACCTTTACTGTAGGCTGTTACTCTCAATGACAGGACTGCTACGGTCACAGTTTCTGATGGGTTGTCTCCCTGGCACATACAGCATTACTGACTTTTTCTCTGACAGATCAGTGTCTTGGCACCGAGTAGGCACGGGTGGTCCTAGTTTTTATAAAGACATAAGCTTCTTTCAAAAGTGTCTACAGGCAAGCGATCCCCAGGCATTTTGTCACTTGTTTTTCCCTGGAGTTTCTGTAATTTGTTATGACTGATTGTACCAGCATTTAGTCCTCCTCCCTTTTTCTGGGGCAATGTGTGGCTCTCAGGCCTTTACAACATATGACAGTGCTCTTCCTTGTTATCCTAGGTGGGGTCAAGTAGCTTCAATACAGGAAACCTCTTGGGCCTTTCTAGCATTCTTTGCCCATGACTGTCAAACATTTCTTGAAGCTGGGGTCTTACAATAAAATCACTAACCAGGATGCTTTAGTAGGCCTTCTGGGCTTCATTTTCTTGACAATGCCTTCTTGGATTGTCCTTGCACGGTCAAGAGCAAGTACGGTTTGACTTCCAGTCTTAAACTGGACTCGCGCTTCTTGGAGTCCTGCTCGGCAAAATATGGGTCCTTTCCCTCCTTTGATTAGTGGGTGACCTTTGGGATTACTTTTTTTTTCTTTCACTCTAGTGTCTTGAAACAGCAAACATGTCAAGCAAACACATATTCAGGATAACCAGTTGCATGCATGCAGCAGGGCTGCTTCCACTGATATATACCTTCATGTTCCACTGATATATACCTTCATGTTCTTAGCTCTACCACCTTTTGCAAGTGTCAGACAAATTCTGGGCAGACATCTGCCCAAGGAGCCTCACTGGCATTAACAGCATGGTTGTTAAGTTGACATTCTAACAGCATGCCTTTTCCTTCATGATGGAAGAATGGTGGTGGCTTTTATTTTGTGATAAGCAAGCACCTCAACGTACCTCTAGGGCTGAATCTATAAAGTCACTGGTAACTGTTTAAGGAGCTCCTGATGTTACAGCAAAAATTCTATGTTAGGCATCTTTCTCCATTGTCTTCCTTTGCAGGGTTCATGACGAGACTACCTGCACTACACCATGTGGTGGCAGAGCAATGTACTGTCTTTTTCCTCACTACAGGACAGTCTTTCAGTGGTGCCATTTTTCAAAGGAAAATGACCCTGGAAAACACAGCACCGGAATGAAGAGCACCAGAACCTCTGATCACTTTTCTGGGCAGAAAAGCATTGCAGAAGTAACCGGTGGACAAGCGGGGGGTGGCTATATGCAACTTTTACACTGCTGATTGGTTGTTAGACTTTTCTGACATACAGATGACAAGGGAAATGTTTTTTCTGACATACAGATGACAAGGGAAATGTTTGCCCCAACGTGCCTTTGTAGATGACTGCACCCCACCCTTCTCCACTTCCCTTGATTATAGTTTATGGGGCTCATTTCCTTTCTGTGAACCTTCCCTCGGTTTGGAACTTGCCATGTTTACTACTATTTCCCATGATGGAGCAGGTGCTTATTTCAAGTCACTTTCTGGTCCCAGGGAATAAATGAAAAGAGCCTCAGGCACTTCCCATTTCCTGTCATATATTTTGCTGCTGGAGAATGCATGATGGGCATTGCTGAGCTTGACAGGAACATGGTGCCACAATTTTTGGTGATGGAACAATTTGCTTTTAATGCCATTACTCAAGTCCCTTAGAAATCCTATTTCTACGTGCTCAGAACATGTAATTAACCTTGGTCCTCAATCTATGGTTTGCTGGGATAATGACAGATATTCATGGGAATGGCCATGACCTTATCTTGGACCTCTGGGCGCACTGTATCTCAACAGTCCACTAGGAGCTACTGCAAGAGGATGGGAATCTCTAGCAGCCCCTACAATCTCTATAAAAGGGGTTCCAATCACTATGTTCACGGTGCATGGCTGCTCTGGTGTTGTACCATTGTGGCCCCTTCCCAGCTGTGAAATGATCTACAGGGAAAGTTTTTCCATGGCTTGGATAACAAATGTGTGAGACCATATTGGGATCACAGCCGTAGTTCTCCTCCCTCAGTCTGTGTCATGACCTCAAATGTATATCACCTTAATATGTATGGTGATCTCCTATGCAAGGACTGTGCAGTTTACTATGATTGCTTCTCTTTACTCCAACTTTTTGGCATGTCTCGTCCATGTCAGACATGTACAGGATTCTTTTCTTGGCCTTTTGCTGTTGTAGCAACATATTAACAGCACTGCCTTCTAACAGCATGTAGCTCGGGTGGTCCTTTCCAGCAGAGAGAAGCTAAGATGCATCAGGTACAGCTGGTGACATTATCTCACTTGCTATTACTAAACTTATAGGAAGCTAGGCATTATGATCTTAACGGTCTTTTCTTTTGGAGGCCACACTGTTTGTGGCCAAACCAGCCACCCAAGAGGTTCAGTGGCGGAATCTGTTATCTCAGCTGGCAAAGACAGAATCTTATTTGCAGATGCAAAACTTGTACATACCATTATACTGGATCTGCTTGAAGAATTCAGTCTTGTAAACAACCCTCCCTTAAATCAACCCTGTTTGACTAGAATAATTGTTGTGAATTTCCCCATCCAAAAATTTCCTTCACTGACATGGTTGGAATGGAATGACAGAATCTGATTTAATAATCCTGGCTTCAGTTTTATCATATCTGATAGTAAATGTTTCATTTGCTGCACACACATTCGTTTTCACATTTCTAGTAGACAGTTTTTCACTGTTAATGGAAAAAAATTGGACTATTGCACCTCTACATTTACATCTGAAACAAAGACCTCCTCACCACAAACCTGCTCAAACATAGATCTAGGAGGCAGACAATTCCATTTGAAACCATGTATAATTAATGGGTCTATATTATAAGATTGAAACTTTAGGTAGTTGAATACCTAAAGCTCTATCTGTACGTATTGAAAGCTAAAAACCATGAACAGCCACTTCCACGCAGGGAAAGAATTCCCTTGGTCATTAAAAAAAAAAAAAAAAAAAACAAAAAAATTTAAGCCCAAATCAAGTATGGAGCCCCCCCCCCACAATGTGGGGAGCACCCCCACTAACTAAATATATCAACTCCAAGATCGCTTTACATTGGACAAAAGGGCAAATTCCATATAATGGCCACCCTGATGAAAAATCTGTGGAATTAGTTGTTTGCGGTTTTTAGTTTTCGATATTTACAGATCGAGCTTTAGGTATTCGACTACCTAAAGTTTCGAGCTTCTAATATAGACCCATAATGAACTAACAAATATACCAATGAAGTTGCTCATTTTGGTGGGGGGGGGGGGGAATCACTCTGCAATAACCACTTTCTCATATTACTAAATCAAGCTTTCAAATGCAATCCCTAAAATGTCAAATATTTTCATTTTACTACTTTTATCAGGTTCTAACCAAAGATTTATAAAAACTCCTTACTGGTGAATCCGCATTAGTAGACCAGTTGTGAAATTTTACAGCATGCACTTCAGAAGTTACTCCAGTCAAGAGTTTGTTCTAAGTTTTCCATAATCAATGTAATTCTCCCCCTACATGTAATTCTCCCCCTCCATGTTCATGTAAGTTTTCAATGCGTTCCATTAGCAGAAAAGATGTTTTTAAATTGTTCCAGCTCTCATGTACATACTTCTCAAATCTCCACATTTTCGCAGAATATCCTAATTTTTGCCTCATACTTTTGGTCTGTTATTCATAAAAATAATGGCTTTTCTGGCAAATCCGGGAGGATAAAATTCACTAAATAATGACAAATACTTGAGTTTGACAGTTCATATCTTTCAGAAAATTCATGGTAACACAAAACATTTTATTCTAGCAACTTTCTAAATTTAACAATATTTAAAATGTTCCCCTATTTTTGAGTCTCACAACAAAGATGATGACATTTTGTTTTTTAAAGCAGGTATAATTCTTGGAGTAGCAGTCACATTAGCCAGTCACAGCAGTCCTTTTTACATCTGCAGAAGCTTCTGATTAGTCTGTACCAGAGCTTCTGCCAAGGCTTTCAAAATAAGTCTTCCATGGTTATCAATACAGAATGAAACAGCAGGAATCATCTTAAGCTCGGTAACACCAGTCATTCCCAGGAATGACGTTGTAATGAACACAGTTTGGTACTCGTTTTCAACAGCCAGTCTGTGGGGCCATACACACAATGCACCTTCTAAAACAGTGCCACAGCAAACTATAAGGTTTCTGGCTTCACAAATTCCACAGGAAAAACTAATACTTAGCACTTGGAAATAGGGGCACAGCAAATGCATTTTATTTGGCAATTCCCAGGCCATACTGCCCACACATGTAAACCATCATCAACTCTTATCACACTGGAAGAAATACATAAACAAGATGAAATGAAAACAGCTCAGTTTGGCTTTGCACAGATGAAGTATTTACAAATATCTTTAGATGCAAATTACTCTGAAATGGATCACCCAGTTCCACACTCTGGAACTACAGATCTTGGCCATCCAACTCCACACTCCAGGACTACTAATCTTCAGGCAAAACCCCTGCTCTAGACAATAATGATCCTCCCACCTGAGAAATTACCAACCTGAGGTATTTTTAGGATTTATTTATTTATTTATTTTTTTTACAGCCATGTTACAGCATTTTATACAACTGTAAAACTGTAAAAGACATTTCCCTAAACGAACTGGCACTGCCAGTTTAAAAATCAGCCCATAATTTGCCTACATCATCAATAAGATGCTACCTACTTTGGATATTTGCAGAAAATAATGGCGCACGAGTTCTTCTATACAAGTAATTTACAACAGAGCCATATAAAACAATTTGCTCATAAAGGCATTGTTTTCTCGTTGAGGCAGCCTGAGTGACCAAACTATATCATCAATGTGGGTAATTAAGTGACATCACCATGATGCATTGGCCATTGCACCATGTATTTATTATAAACAAAATACTGTACATTAAAGACTTTGCTCTTGCTCCCATTTCATGTTTTTATGCTAATATGAATCCATGAAGGTAACCAAGCAATGTATTGTGCAAGCACACACCAACAATGCATTCAATACACTCACTCAGAGTAACTCTAGCTTGCATCACTGCAAGAGTGATTGGAGAAGTCAGACAACTGTAAAGCCGAGGTCTGCATCTGTTACTCAAGCATGGTTTTCTGCAACTTACTTCACGTGACAGGATTTTGCCATGGTGTGCAGTGAAAGCACGGGGAATAACATAAGGGAAAGAGGAATAAAAAAAAAAAAAAAGGCTACTTAGCACCCAAACTACCATTAGTTCTCGGATGCATATACTGCTGGTGATGACATGCCATGATTTTATGTACAGGAACAATGCAGGTTTGACCAGTGTACAAGGTATATGGCTGAGACAGATGTCTGGGCTCCTTCTAGTAGCCCCAAAAGTGTGCTCCTTCAGTTTTGTTATATTGCCCACTGCATGTTGTAGACCATTACATTCCAGCAACCTCAGTGCCTGTTGACCTTGTAGGTCCTGTCATAAAGCTTCCTCCTGTTCAACTGCAATCTCAAATCTGTTTGAGGGAAGGAGTATGTATTATCATCAACACAGCTGAAAGAAAGAGTTTGCCTTCTTTTCTTCTATGAAGCCTTCATCTGATCAATTTCCTAGGCAGAGAGAGTCCACTGAAAGGGGGCATCCACTAATGCTACCTTGACACCCCCTAGTGAAGGAAGTGAGACTCAGACAAGACTGCTGATGAATGAATGCCATACTTAGCTCCAGGGTCTGAACCACAACACCCTGGTATGGGAGAATGAAGACAACCATTATCAATCTCAGCCAAAAGAAGCCCTGCTGGTCCTAAAGGAAGCCTACAGACTAAAGTCTACCATTACAACACATCCAGGTAAAATGAGGGGCTGCTCCTGATGCTCTGACCTATCACAGACCCACTCCAGTAAAGTGACTAAGAAACTTTCGGTGCCCACACCACACGGCACAATGCCCAGGGTGGCTGCTGGGGAGGTACATTTCTACAGAGCCCTTCTCCAAACTGAAGCATGGGTGCAGCCTTGACTAGATGGTTCTCTTTCCTACAATCGAGAGTGGTCATAAGTGTAATCGGTGGTTCTTACTGAAATGATTCACATTAATCTTCTCCCAGGCAGCAGTGACAATATCAGCCATGTCCTGATCTGCAGCTTGTTGGCGACACACACACACACACACACAAGGCTTCAGTGTGTTTTTTGCAATGAATAAAGGAAATTCCTAACCATTCATATTATCCGATACAAACAGCAGCCTCAAGATTTGAAATTAAAAAGTGGTAAAAAAAATACTCAACACAGGAAAGTACAGTTGTGTAAAATCTTACAGTAACAGTAGAAGTCCTTCTCTTCACTGCTGCAGTACTCCTAAATATAAAGGGATGCCTCGTCCCGGGCAGCCCGACGCTTGGCCAGTGTACATTAGATTAAAAGATCTTATTTGCACCATAAGTCGCATTTATGCTCCCCACACAGAACGTAGGGCATAAAAGGGACATGTGGACGCAATTACCCAGAACTGTCTTGCCCCAGTACAGAACAAGCATCATACGACAAAAAAAGAGTCCATGCACAGCCAGAAGGAAAAAATGCAGAAGCAAGAAGGGGTTGGAGGGAGAGAGTGAATACTACAACAGTTAAGAGAAGGACATCTACTGTTGTGGTAAGATTTTACACAACTGTACTATGTCTTCCTATATCACTGTTGCAGTATTCCTAAATATGAGTGAGAGTAAAAAAGCTCAAGAAACGGAATCGTAGGTGAAAGCTGAGAACAACCCACAACAAACCCACATAAAATGGTTTCAGCAAACCTGATCTGGCCTTAGAAACCATATCCAACTTACAGTGCTTAGTAAAGGTATACAGTGAAGATCAAGTAGCAGCCTCAAGGATGGAAGCGATGTCCAATCCCCTGAAGATGGCATCAGAAGAGGCAACAGCCCAAACAGACTGAGCTCTAACAGAAGCAGACAGAGACTTGCCATGAAAAGAACAACAAAAAGAAATTGTCTTAGAAATCCAGGAGGAGACAGCTTGTTTAGAAACAGCTAAACCCAACCACCTGGATGAAAGGAAACAAAAAAGCTGGTTAGACTTACGAATAGTCCTAGTTTTATCCAAATAGTACCCGAGCCATCTGTGCAAGTCCATGATATGCAGGACCCTCTCAGTAGCAGACTGAGCAGAAGGGATAAAGGAGGGGAGTTGTACCAACTGATTTAAGGACAACTCATTCACCACCCTGGGCATTAAAGGAATGTCCCTGTGAAAAACAAAAAAGAAGGAACAGTCAAAGGCTAGTACGAAGGGACAACCGATCCCTGTGAAAAACAAAAAAAGAAGGAACAGTCAAAGGCCTGGAGCTCAGAAACCCTCTGAGCAGAAGTAAGAGCCAGCAACAGAACAGATAGCAGGTACAATGCTTCAAAGAAGCAGAATTGGCAGGCTCAAGAGGAACCCAAGTCAATTTTTCCAAAACAAAATCAAGGCTCCAAGGAGGAGCAATAGGCATTCTTGGAGGCCTGATATGCAGGATGCCTTTAAAAAGTTGTTTGACCTTAAAACAAGAAGTCAGAGGACTCAAGGGCAGACAAGCAGAAATAGCAGAAAAACATGGCCCTTCATGGAAGAATAGGCTAAGCCAGACTGGATCAACTCACACAAATAAAAGAGGACCAAAGGGATCTCCACTGAAAAGGGTCCTATGAGCATGGCACCAGGCCAAAAATCTCTTCCATTTGGACGTACAAGACTTTCTGGTTGAGGGTTTCCTTGCCCCCCATAAAACCCGCAGCACATCCTCAGAAAAGATGTGCTGGAAAGGGATCATAACCCTATCACACACAATGTCAGGTGCAAATTGGACAAATGGGGATGGATGAGAGACCCCTTGTCCTGTGTAAGGAGATCCAATTGGTGAAGTGAAAATTTCCATGGCCAGATGCATTAAGAGGGGAAACTAGTGCTCTCACGACCAAAAGGGAGTCACTATCAAGACTTTTGGGGAGTCCCAGCTGAATCTTCTGCAGTATTTGTGGAAGTAGAGGAAGAGGAGGGAAAAAGTACAGTTTTGTACCTACCATAAATGTAGATGTTTGAGTGCTAATACAGCTGCAGTCATAACAGATGGGTTCTCCTGCTGTCAGGCGGGCCCTCGGTCGGCCGAATTCCAAAGTCTAGGTCCGGCGTCAGTTGTCGTCACTTCTTCCCTGACGTCAGTGCTACAGGGTTATAAAGGAACCAGCCAACGCCATTTTCTTCAGTTTTTCTTGCCCCAGATGTCAGGTGCCCTCAGAAGGAAGGCAATACATAAATTTGTGTAATAAAGCAGTGCAATACAATCAAAATACAGTAGCTGCAAGCAAATACACCATAAATGAATACCCCAATCAGGTTGTATGAGGATGTGTTAGCCTATAGGCCTGTCCCAAGAGGGGAAGGAGGGAGGGAAACCTGGACTGCAGCTGTATTAGCACTCGAACATCTACATTTATGGTAGGTACAAAACTGTACTATGTTCATCGTGCATACAGCTGCAGTCATAACAGATGGGTAGAATCCCAAAGCTATGAAAGGGGTGGTAGGCACTAGGTGAAACTAGGAGGAGCCAGGATGCCCTGCAAGACTGCAGTGGCGAAGCCTGCTCTAGTTTTGGAGTATAATGGTAGGTGATAGTGCTTGGAGAAGGTATGCACAGAACTCCAAGTGGCTGCTTCCAAAATATCTTTGGTAGGAACTCCTCTGAGGAAAGCTGCAGAGGTAGCTGTGGCCCTTGTGGAGTGAGATCTGATGCCTGTAGGTACAGTTTGCCTGTAGGTACAGTTTTGCCATGAAAAGAATAGCAAAAGCATATGCAGTGGGCTATCCATTTTGAGATTGTCTGTTTCGAAATTGGCTTTCCTTGAGCTCCTACAGCAT
This sequence comes from Protopterus annectens, assembly GCF_019279795.1. Lineage (NCBI taxonomy): Eukaryota > Metazoa > Chordata > Ceratodontiformes > Protopteridae > Protopterus > Protopterus annectens. The sequence goes on from NC_056725.1 coordinate 913,270,136, forward strand.
AGGACACAAAGAGCTGTTCTGATTTTCTGAAAGGCTTTGTTCTGTCCAGATAATAATGGAGTTGTCTGTGGATGTCCAAGGAATGTAGTAATCTCTCCCCTTTGTTTTGAGGATTAGGAAGTAGGTAAGTGTATGGCCTGATTCAAAGCTACCCTGGATACCACTTTAGGCATAAAGGACGGGTTGGTTCATAAGGAAACTCTGTCCTGATGGAAGATGGTAAAAGGCTGCACAGCCATGAGAGCTTGTAGTTCTGAAACTCTACGAGCTGAGGTAATAGCCAGAAGGAAAGCTGTTTTCCAGGACAAATATTGCAAGTCTGATGAGGCAGCTGGCTCAAAGGGAGGCAAGGTCAGTTTTTCCAGAATGAAATTGAGATCCGAAGCAGGTATTGGTTGTTTCCTTGGGGGTCTTAGATTCTTAGCCCCTCTGAGGAACTGTCTTAAGAGAGGGTGAGAGAATAAGGGTGGATCAGTTTTCTATTCTGCAGAAATGGCTGAGGCATGGATTTTGGAGGAGGAGAATGAAAGTCCACTGCTTAGCAGCTCAGCTAGATACTGTAGTATTTGAGGTAAATTCAGTTTTCCAGGATCCTGGCCCTTTTTCTCATTCCAGACACAAAACAGTTTCCATTTTTGCGGAGTAAGCTTTTCTCGTTGACGGCCTTCTGGCCTCCAAAATTACATCCTGCACCTCCTTGGGGTGTAGGGTCTGTTGTGATGCTAAGGAATCTTCCATGTGGCTAGATCGAGTGTTTTTAGCTGGCTGTGAAGAGTTTTGAAGCTGTGCTGAGTCAGAAGAAGAGGCATTAGAGGCAGGATCCATGGTGGGGAATGCGTCAGGCTCCTCAGGAGTGGGTACCAGTGTTGTCTTGGCCAGTCCGGAGCAATGAGAATCATCTTTGGTCTGTCTGCTCTGGTTTTCAATAGAACTTTGGGCAGCAGAGGAAGAGGTGGGAAGGCATAAACTGTCATTGATGTCCAACTGAAAGAGAGAGCGTCCACTCTCCAGGCCTTTGGATGGAAAATCCTTGAGCAGAATTTTGTCAAATTGGTGATTTTTGTGGGAGGCAAACAGATCTATGTCTGGCCTTGGATGCAACTTCCATTCGTGTGGATCTGTCATATTTCTGCTTAGGTTGTCTGCCAGCGTGTTTTCCTTGCCTGGCAAGTACTGTGCTTGTAGTTCGATTTGTAAGTCCATGGCCATGTTCCAAAGTGACATGGCCAGTCTGCATAGGGGGTATGAATGTATTCCTCCCTGTTTATGTACCACATAACTGTGGTGTTGTCCATTCTTATCAATAGTTGACCTGGTTGCAGAAGGTCCTTTAAAGCTATAATAGCATTTATTACTGCTAGCATTTCCTTTTGATTGATGTGAAGGTGCTTTTCTTTTTGGGACCATTTGCCCTGAATGCACCGATCTGTCATGTGCGCCCCCCATGCGTAGTCCGAGGCGTCTGTTGTGATCTGATTTGCTTGAGGCTTGCTGAATGAAAGACCTGTGTTTGTTTGGCATGCTTGAGCCCACCACAGAAATTCCTTTTGTAGACATGGAATTAGTGGTATTATTGTTTCCAAACTGTGGCTGTGTTGAGCCCATATGTTTTTCAGATACCATTGAAGTTTCCTCATATCCCTGCAGGATTTTCCTTGCAGTCAGCCTGGTGCAATTTGCTAGTGCTCTGAAGTATTGAGTTAGTTGCCCCTGCTTCTCTGGCGTGAAGTAGGCCATCTGGGTGTTTGTGTCCAAGTTGGCACCCAGGTGTATCCCAGAGAGTTCAACAACATTATTACATAAGCCAGATGTTTCAGAAGAATGTGCGTGCTGTCCGCTTGGATCAGGCAGTTGTCCAAATAGGGGTATATTTGTATCCCTTGAAGTCTGCAGTAGGCAATTACTGATGCCAGGCATTTAGTGAATACTCTGGGTGCAGTAGATAAGCCAAAGGGCAATGCAGAGAATTGATAATGGGTTGAACCTGCAAGAAATCTGAGGTTTCTTCTGCAATTTTGTCTGATTGGGACATGCAGGTATGCCTCCTTGAGGTCCAATGTTACCAGCCAAGACTCCTTGCCCAGCATGGGAAGAAGTTGCTGTAGAGTGAGCATCTTGAATTTTGGTACGAGTAGAAATGTGTTTAGGATGGATAGGTCCGAAGCTTAACGGTGCGTTTGTTGAATGTAGCACAAAAGCGACAGACCGAGACGTCGTGGTCTGGGCCTAAACAAGGTATACAGAGGGAATGGAAATCCTTATGCGGTATTTGCTTCCCACATGAAATACAATTATTAACTTTGTCTGACATCGGTCTGAGGCAAGAAAAGTTTCCCCAATGGGGTACTTAGCTTTCAAGAAGACTTCGGTTTCAAAATTTTCGTAATTTCAGGAGCTGGCCGACCGGCACTTGCGAACTGCTTCTGCTTCGGGCACTGCGCGGCAAGAAAGACTGAAGAAAATGGCGTCGGCTGGTTCCTTTATACCCCTGTCGCACTGACGTCAGGGAAGAAGCGACGACAACCGACGCCGGACCTAGACTTTGGAATTCGGCAGACCGAGGACCCGCCTGACGGCAGGAGAACCCATCTGTTATGACTGCAGCTGTATGCACGATGAACATCATAAAGAAACATTCCCTTCCATGGAAATGATAGGGTGTCTGTCTTCCATGCCAGATGGCATGGCACCCTGGAACAGAAGACAGGAAGCTATCTGTTCAGAGGGGAGGCAAAAAGATCTACCTGAGGACTACCTCACCAATGCAAAATGTTCAGAAACATGTCTCTGTGAAGCATCCATTCATGAGTCCACGTTCTGGACCTGCTCAGAGCGTCTTCCACATTACTGTGCTATGAAGGAATGTACACAGCCTGAAGAGTTAACGGATAACTGACAGCCACTTCGCAAGCCTGAAGTAGCCATCCTACAGAGGTGGCAAGATTTTGTGCTCCCTTGCTTGTTGACATACTACATCACAGCAGTATTGTCTGTGTATGCCTTCAAGGGGCCTGCAGAGAACATGGTGTGAAAAGCCTGAATGGTCAGAATCAGAGCCCTCATCTCTGATGTTGATGTGGTTTGACTCCTGATAAAGAGGCCAAATACCCTGAACTTCCAGGTGTCCTAAACGTGACCCCACCCCATTGCCTGAGGAATCGGTGAACAGCTCTTGAAAAGAGACTGGAGGCTGAAAGGGTCGGCCCGAGTTGAGAGGGGAACTATTGAATCCATCACTCAAATTCTTTCTTGAGACAGGGAAAGAAAGGTACGCTGAAAGTCGGATGGTGATGCTGAAGCAGCCAAACTGACTTGAGGTGCCACTGATGTTTCCATATGTGCAGTCTGGCAAGAGGAAGCATCAGAATAGGAGAAGCCATGAATCCCAAGGCCCAAAGAAATTCCCTGGATGGCATGGCCATCAGGAGAAGAAAGAGTGAAAGACTGTCAATGAAAAAACCTTTAGAGGCAGAAGACAGGCCAACATAGGCACCATCTGAATCCTGCAACCCAGATACACAGGATCCTGAGAAGGGATCAGGACAGACTTTCGGGAAGTTAATAGTAAACCCCAGACTTTGAAGACAAATGGTGAATTGCAGATCCTGCAACAATTGACTGAAAAAAGGTGCCTGAAGCAACAGGCCATCTAGATAAAGAAAATATATGAATGCCTTAGTGCCTGCAGAAGGCAATCACAGGAGTCAGGCATTTTGTGAAAACCCTTGGGAAAGCAGAGAATTGAAAATGAGAAGAAGAAACAGAGAAATGTAAAAACTTTCTGAATATAGGGTGAATAGGGATATGATGCAAGCATCTTTCAGATCCAGAGACACCAGGAAAGCTTGGGGTAATAAAAGACGACCCTACAACTTCTGGAAAATGAGAACGTTGCTCTAGAAGAGGTTGAGGAATCCCTGAAAGAGGAGGGAGAGATTTCCATACCAGTGAGTAACCCAGAAGGATGATGGAAAGAACCCAAAAGTCTGAAGTGACGAGATGCCAATATGGGAGACAAAGGGAGAGGTCCAAGGGACAAAGAAACCTGTGCTAACGATGGGGGGGCAAACTGTCAAAGAGAAGTGGACTTATCAGATAAAGGAGGCTTCTGGGCCAAAGAAATTTGAGAAGCCTTAGTAGGGGGAGCACCTCCCACCCTTTCTGCCCTTAGACACCTGCCAGGGCTGCCTGTGAACAAAAGCAGACCAAGGAGGACAATTCCTCTGGAATTTAGGTCTAGGAGAGACAAACATACATTTAAGGTCTTGCAAGGCTTTGCTTTTCTCTTGAAGAGACTTAAAACAAGTCGGCAGCAGCAGACCCAAAAAGATGAGTATTATCCAAAGGAGTATCCGACAACTTGGCTTTAACATCCTCAGGAAGAGACTGGAGATAAAGCCAAGAACAACGCCTCATGGTGGGCCCAAACACCACAACCCTAGAAGAGGCATCAGCAGCATTACAGCTACACTTAATAGAGTGGGGAGCCACTTGAGAAGTAGAACCCCAAAAAGATAAGGCAAAGGATTTTCTATCAGAATCAGGGACTGTAGAGATAACCTGACTAGCCTGAGCTATCAAGGCCAGAAGCATACCTGACTGTGTGGGTCTGATAATTAATAGCCCTAAAGGCCAAAGTAGAAGCAGTGTAAACCCTCTTGCTTATCCTCTCCGTTACCCTGCTATCCTTACCAGAAGGTAAATGTTTAGAAGACAGCAAAAGTTTAGAAGGCTTGCCAGAAGAGAATGATGCCACAGCAGGATCAGCAGAAGGAGATTTAAACAGAGAAACAATCTTCAGGAACCTTATAAAAGGAGGATGAGAATCAGGAGAAGGAGACTGGGAAGCAGCAATGAAAGTAACAAGACAGCCAACACAGAAGGAACTGCTAAAGGTTTAGGAGTATCCACCTGAAGCAACATGTAATATCTCCTCTGAATATCAGACACTCGAGAAGAATGCCACTAAAAATTCCATCATCCTAGAAATTGTGCACCCAAAGGACAATTCCTCGAAAGGATTCTCAGGATTAAAACTCCTTGTCATTAGAACCATAAGCCAAAGACGAAGGCATCCGAGAAGAATAGGGCAAAGACCCCTCACCAGAGAATCCTAATCCAAAGAATCTGGTTCCCTAAACTTGTTTGCCCAAGGAGCAGTGGAGAATTAAGCCCATTGAGGAGGCTTCAGGGCCATTAACTCATTCACTCCAAAGGAGCTCAGGAAGTGTGCAATGTAACCTCCAATGGGCAGAGCCTAAGGCTTTTGATAATTTATGTCCTCACATTTCAAACAAATGTCCATATCTCTGGAACCACAGGAATTATGAAAGAAGTATAAGTGGCAAACTCATCAGCACAAGCTATTTTTTTTATAGTGCTAGTAATCTTTAGGTTCTAGGTATTAAACCAAATTTTATAAGTCACAGTAAACACTAACAATTACATTTGTAATATTCGGTGAACAACTTAAATCTCTCTGCATTCACTCAAATTACACACATACTGTCACAGGAGCATTTTATTCATCTAGCTGAGAGCTTTCATATGGGGCTAAGGAATTCTGTGTTACTTGGTTGCACAGAAATTTAGAAAAATGTGAAAATTATATCTATATGAATAAAATATCTATTTACTTGCACAAGACAGAGGTCAAATATTAATGCAGTTGAGTTTCCCCACTGTGTAAGCTTTAGGATGAAATCTTTTAAAACATTGTACATAGCATGGTTTTGGAATTATTGATGCAAATATTAACAAGCAACATTTGACACCTGGAGGTGTCAGTAGAAGTTAATTTGATGTAATGAGTTAAGGAAAAGAACAAGCCCTGAGTAAACTTTACTCCCTTTGACTGTTCAAAGGAGAAACTGAAACATGGTTCAGCTTTCGTCATTTCTTAGAGTGGACATCAGCTGTAAGAAATACCAAAGGTTCCGACCCATGGCAAGATTTGAAAAGGGAACCTGGGGTTTCCTCTCTGATCAATATGTGCAAAATCCCTCTAGGACCCTCTTAGATAGGCAACCATAGTTCCCCCTCGACGCCTGGAGCAAACGCCTGCAAAGCCTCAGAGGATATGCGAAAAGACGGAGCTAGGGCAGCCTCCATCAGGGTCATGGCAGAGGAATCTGATGTAAACACCAAATGACCTACAGAGCTATCATCTGCTTCTACAGGGATGTCTGGTGGTGGCTGGACAGCTAAAGAATCTGACAAGAGACTTCTAGAAAAAAAATGTTAAATACAGTCGAAGAATAAAACCAGCAGATGATCTTCTAAGAAGGGTTCCTAATGTTAAATTGCTTCTTTTTATGGACAATGCTGTTGTCTGAAAGGAGTATGGGAGCATTTTTAACTGTGACTAAAGGTCTTCATACCTTATATCTGCCTGTCCTCCCTTCATATAGGATTATGTATGCATTCTTGCTTAGTGGTATCATTATCATTTTACTGCATGACTTACTGTGCTTAATATCATCAGAAAGCAATATATTGCACATCATAAAAATACAGGTTGCTTTGTTATTACCATTCACACGATTTAAAAAGACACTGCATCTTAAGTTAAAATAGCAGATACCTCAAACACCTACAGTGAAACAGTGAAACAATGATGCATGCTGCTCAACTCCAGCTAACTGCAGGGATACAACTATGTGCAGGCTGCATAATAATACATGTAAAGCATACATACATTTTTTTTCAAAAACAGCCACAGTAATTGGCATGTATACTGATGTGTTTTGCCTATGCAGCATAGTTTGGTACATGAAGGATTATCAATGCGACATGAATCTAGGACTCCTCTGGCACTGTCAAAGGAAGTAAACTAGCTGCCAGCAGTACAGTATAGTAGTAAAACTAGATAAATAAAGAAAACAAGCACTTATTAAATTCTGCCTATCCCAACATGAAAAACAAGCAAATGAAAAAGTTTTCAAGTAGAGCCAAATGTACTGCTCAGTGGAAACATTTAACACAGTTTAAAATGTAATCAAGGCAGTGCAGGGGTGTCAAGTGGCAGATATACTGCTGCCTTGCAGGACTTGTTCCCCAGTTTGGTTCTCAAGCTGAATGTGTTCTGTACAGTGTGTGTGTGTGTGTCCTCAGTGTTCATGCCAGCTTCTGCTGTGACAGCTAATTTCCTACCACATCCCAAAAACATACTGTAGGCGAAATGACCACCATCTCAATTTGCCTATATGTGTATGGCCTTGCACTCAAGTGACTGCTGGGATAAGCTCCTAATTCACTGAGACCATATATTAGACTAAACAAGTAATCAGGAAATAAACGCATGAACGACAAAAATTTAAAACAACAAAAACCTAAAAGAAGAAACCACTGCCTCCTTTACTTTATTCTTAATTAATTTATTTATTTTATTTGAATAATATGGAAGAATTCTTTCCAATCAATTAACAACTGCAACTGTCTAGGGATATGCATTTTAATCAGTGGTTCATTTTTAACCCCCTTCCAAACCTGCATGTAAATCTTTCTATACATTACGCCTTAAAAATGGCCATGCACAGACTCGCCCCCCTCCCATGTCTCCTAAGACTGCTATCCCAACATACACAATACACGAAGTCCGAGGGGAATACGTATTATCACAGCAAACCAAACAGCAAGAGAGCTGTAATGGCATATAATTTGTTTTGTATTGCATCCTTTGGAGACTTCAAATTACAGACAAGAATCGCTTCACCCATAATCACATAAAATGCTAGAGGGATCAGTCAACCCTCCTAACACGCAATCCTGCCGGAACTCAAACACCTGAGCACGTCCAGTCTTTTACAATACAAACAGTCTGTAGGCAAATACATTAAAATTCATACCTCAGACCTTACTGATTTACAGTCCACAATAAAAGGAATTACTATGGAAAATGCATTACTCTCATGCAAACAGATGCAAACAGGTGCACAAGCAACTCAAAAGTAGCATTCAGGACGTAGCAGGATTAAGAAAGAAAGCACCGTCAGGTGACCCACTACTCTGAACTTCTGCTTTTATTCACTCAGAGATGACCTGCCTGTACATTCCAAAGTCACAGCTCACCCACGTCTCAAAGTGTCACTTTGTAAAATTGCTTTGTATTATTGAATACATGTTAACAGTTTGCACACATTTCATAATGCTTGTTTAAACTGAAAAAAAAAATCATACGGAATTCCTAGAACTAGAGCATCACATGGCACTAATAATGCAATGTTAAGAAGGCTTAGCTTGTACAATCTTCTCTGAAAGATCCAAGAAGCTTATTCAAGAATTTGCTGAGACAGTGCATTACTTTTGTAACACGTGGCGCACATGAATACAGAGATTATGTTCAGTCTAACTGCCCTCTCATGTTATTCACTTCATAGCAACTAAGTCACAAATAGTGTGGATATGGGAAAACGTGATTTCTTACAGGAAATATACCAAGTCTTCCTTTATTTCACAGCCAGGCAAATGTGTTCCCAAATATTACTCCCCATGGTCTATTTGAAAAATGATGGGATGCACCATCTTCTTAATACACTGTCCTATGTAGGTTACATTAAACCATGAAGTAAAAAATGGAACACTCCTGTTTCCATCATAATTACTATTAATTCAATACTATCATGGCTGACTCCTCCAACAAAGGATATAATAAAATCACTAGAGTAATCTTCAACGGTTTAAAGAATCACAAACCATCATAAGGGCACCTTTTTGGGCTGCTGTCCCTTTAAGCAGAAACCTCCAACCAATAAACTGCCACGGTCCTCGCATTCATACAATGTGTAAACAGAATGTAGTGTGACACCCCTTATGTAATCCAAGAACTCCTAACATAAAAACTGAATTCAGCCAAAAAAGAAAGACTGTACAATATTCCAGGAAAATATCTTGGACAAGACTTGAGTGATAAGGAGCCACCCACAGGCACACTGGTTTGTTATGAAGGATTCTTTAGTGACTTTGTTAACAGTGAAAGAGTAGCTGAAACAACTTGTGATATCAGCAGAATACCACGCCAGACCCACAGGCCCTTTTAAGGACTGCAACAGAAATGCTTGCAATTCATATTGCAATATCATCACTGTGCCCCTGCCGATCAGAATATTTAAGAAATCACCACTATATACTAATATTTAAGAAATCACCACTATATACTATATAAACTGAACAGCAATTGTATAAAGAAAATTCAGTCTCCATTTTACACGTTGTGGCATTTAACTCCTGCAAAGTACAACAGTGCTGCCTATGGATGATTTGGGCAGACCACAATGCACATAATGACCCTTACATGTTTATACATTGGGGTCCTTGGACCAGTTCCCTTACCCCATTAAATATGGGTATATAAATAACAAATCTGAGACAACATAAAACTGAAAGCCAGCAGCTATGTTGCTAAAACAAAATGTCTCTCATTACAAGATTCCACTTGCATCTCCAGGTAACCAAGGGCACAGGGAACTCTCCATGGAGCATGCACAGTCCATTCTCTCCTGCTGGTAATTTGGTGAAGCATAAGACAAACATATTGGGCTACACAGTTCAGAAATTTTCCAAAAATATTAACTTACGTGACGTCAAGACGATCTCATGCTGTCAGTTTACAACAGATGTGGAACTAAAACTGACTTGCATTAACTTTTTAAATCCAAAAGGAATGTGTAAAGCAAAGTTCCTGTAAACTGAAGGCAGCACAGCACAATCCATCCCAGTAACTACACATTCTGTGGAAGGGTCCAGAAAAATGACAAAGCTTATGTTTTCATACAGGTCTTATCAACCATATAGAGCATTTATTTTTAATTTACTACCATGTTTGAAAAAAAAAAAAATGCCTTACAAGTGTATGTAATCCACAGCCTGAATTAACGTATGTCTTAAGTCATGAAGGTGGTCACACAAGTGAATGTAAATCAATTATTAATTACATATTAAATTAATCTGGATGACTTTCATTAAGTGCAATGAAAAGCCAGTGCATTTGTCAGTATTTGGGCTGAATGGGTAGTAGACAAAAACTGCAAAAGAAAACAGAGCACTTAAACAGTTTATTAGTTAACCCCTATTCCACACTTAACAGATTACTTACCTCTCTTCATCTTTAAATACGAACTTCCTCAGCTTGAGATCTCGCAATACCAGTCCATGGTTATGGCAGTGCGCCACTGCAGAAACTATCTGATAGAACAGTCTAGCAGCTTCCTCTTCTTTGAGTTTTTTGCAGGTGCGTACAAATGAATGCATGTCCCCATGACTTCTTTCAAAGAAAACGTAGGCATTTGTCTCACCAAGAAGAATTTCAGTAATCTGATTAATATTGTCTTGCGGAGATAAGCAAAAATGAGGTGCTAACAACTCCCTGTACCTGCCAACATCAAATACCTAAAAAGAAAAAGAATCATAATACGGATTAATTTTTGTTTACAGCAATGTGACAGAACATTACGAAAATACACAAGTATTTCTTGGAATGCAGTCTTGGGTAAATCTGATGTTAAATGCGCTGCAGGGGGTGCACAATTATGTCATGTTTTAACTTAAATATAATATACCAGACAATTATTTGAAAGAAAAACAGGCAAATGCATGCCACATGTAGATGGAAGCCTTGAACACACAAGTGCACAAAGGAAAGCAATGCAATGTAATCACAGGTTTCACAAGTAAGAACAAGGAGCATAACAGATAAAATTTCTCCCTGCCTTATTGGACTCCCCTGTGTGAACATGGCTGCAACAAACAGCACGCATGCTTTGGTAGAAGGATATTTTCATTGTTGCTATAACACAAGGCATAAGACTCAAATGCTACACCGACTTAGGCTGCTTATCCTATAGGCCATAAACTTGCAATGGAATGCAACAAATTAAAAACATCTTTCTTAATGTGCCAAAACACTGCAGGCAAACATGGTTTCACATTTAAAATAATCCATACATGAGAAATTTATGCCATTTAAGTTTAATTGTAGCACATAAATGTCACTATAACTCTTGGAAATCGTGTATGATACTAACATTCTGTCGGTTTTCATGAAAGTCTGATATAATGAAAACGAGTACACAATTATTTATCTGACTGACCCACATGCTTTAAGTAACCACAGATGACTGACCCACATGCTTTAAGTAACCACAGATCTGAGACTGTAATGTCTCACATTATTCAGTGACCACTCCAAAACAAACGGCATCAACAAAATTTGGAAGATGCAAGACGCACAGTATGAAATAAGGAAGGGGCATGCATGTGTGTATGTTTTGGGAGAGGGGAGGTTTGCCACAGTACCATAATTCGCCTTTTTCAAGGAATGCGTAGGGGGGGGTGGCATACTGTAGAACTTAAGTGAAATGACCAAGCGTAATGTTGAGACGGCAAGGCTGCACAAACATCTAAGTGCCAAAGACATTATACACCGACAGTAAATTACCACTAATTGAATGGTACGTACATATACCACACACACAGCAGTTTTGCTTACACCTTAAGTTGACATGCTGGTAATCTAACAGTGTAGATGACACTTAGATAACCGACATGCTTCCAGGTTCATCCCTTTACTTCTGCCGGTTGCTACCCTTTGTTATGAAGAGGAAAAAGGACCGTGATTCCCAACTTCATAAAAAAATTAGGATATATACCATTACGTAATAGTAAATCACCTACGATGGCACAATACAGAAGCAGCGTTTGGCTAGCTGCTTTATCAGTCTCACCCCGGCGATCTATAAAATGTCTTTTACTTATAGCCCGCACCTATACCCTATCCCCCGACGTGCAAATAAATGAAATGGTCATCCAGCAACTGCCAAGGAAGCAAGTCCTGTGGTGGAATGACGTCCAGATTTGTTACGCCCGTTGCTTGCTGGGATACACAACTCCACCACGACCCTGTTAAGAATACAGCGGGTACGTGAAAATTAATGAATGTGTAGGGTATCGTGCGGGGCGAAACAAGGCGGCGTACGCTATCGGAAAGCTCGCAAAGAAGCAATTGTCCAATACTGTGAAATAGACGTTTTCCATTATCTGTTAAATGAAGAGGCATTTTAATCCACCTAGTATGTGGTTGCAAAGTTGAATAAAGAGGCACGAAGAGACGAGAGTCAGAGCAGCGCCGCATGCTTCCTGAGCCAATGCCCCCCCCCCCCCAATAAAGAAACGTGTCCCAAGCTGTACAGAGATATCTCAATATATCCCTTCGCAGAAGTTTTAACGACATAAGCAATATACTCCATACTCAACTGTCCACATTTTTGCCTCATATTATATTTTGGGGTGTTCCTCGGTCATGAAATTTGCTGTTTTCTGGCAAATCACTGAAATTATCTGAGGACTGAAGTCACCAAATAATGACATATATTTGAGTTTCAGACTTCAAACCTCTCAGAAAAAAATGTATGTTAACATAACAAGCCCTGTTACTTTAGCAACTTCCTAAGTTTAGAAGAACAACGTTTACAATATGTCCCTATTTGGGGGCCTTTGTTTCCCCCATTTTGTCAGGCTTTGTCCAGATTGCTTGCACTAAGAGACTGATAAGCAGGATATACTTACTCAGTGGAGGGAGGTTGGTGGGGGCATGCTGCACTTCCAAATGGGGCTCGATTTGGGGGAGCATTCTACAAAACTAATATAAGAATTATTACGCACACGTGGGGATGGCAAACGGTAAGTAAACTTTCGGTCTGGAGTGGACGTCCTAATCTCAACCACCAATGTTTGCTCACAATTGGAACTTTAGCGTGGCTTAAAAAAAGAGCAACCAAATACAATAGGAATTCAATAATCAGAAACAATAATAAGCTGCACAGAGGTTCACGGCTGGGTGAAAACTGCACACACAGACAACACACACCTGCATGCATTGAATGAACAATGCTGGAAAGAAGAAAGCACACCAATGCAGCACCATGCACACCAACACCGCTCAGGTAATTTGCATACTATGCTTCAAGGACAATACTAAAGACAAAGGACATTGACTCAACCAAGTCTTGGCAAGGACCGGCACTACCAAAGACGTTATGATCAAAAAACGACAAAGTCTACAACACTACCTTGCAGACCAGCTGCTCTCCATTATGCAAATGCACTGCTCGGAAAACGTTGTCTCCCTCAAGGGGCTCCAACAACAAATAATTCCCAATTTGTGATACGCAGTGGGACGAATTCGGGGTCTCTGGAGGGCTGGGGGAGCCTAAATTCGGACTGAAACTGTGACTGTTCGATTCCAGAGTCCGGATGCAGGATACCTCCTCCAACTCTTGACTTTTATGTCTTGATCGCCCATATCGCGTAATGCTAATAGGGTTGGATCTTGGTATGTTCATGAGTAGGGACGCTTAAAACCAGAGACAAAAAACAAAAACAACTGGCTTTTTCGCGTTTGCAGGAAAAAAAATCTTCCAACCGCACCACTGATCGACGTAATGTGTCTACTGCTGCATACAATTCCAGATGGTCTGCACCTTTTTTGTATGACAGATCTGAAGTGCCCTCAGTTCTTTACTGCAAAGGATTAACAGTCAGAATATTAGCTTATTAAATAATAAAAAAAACATCAATTTGAAAAACAACAGTTCTAGAACACAAGATGAATTAAGTAGCTCTCGGCGCCTGCAGTCCTTCTAATGCGTGCTCAGTTGCCAATACAAACAAAGGGCATATGCGTATTTCCTCGAAGTAACTAGGCTGGAATGGCACCGGTGCATATGGGGTTACCGTTCCTTACAGATGTCCTCTGAGCTCCATTTCCACTTGGCAATACTTTTATTAAACTGGGGGTAACAACCAGGTGATTACAGTAACGTAGATCTTTCAAAATGCGCTGTAGGCGGCGATGAAAACTCTTTCTACAATGCACAAAACAATTCCTTAAAATAAAATTACAACAATACTGCGGGGGGGGGGGGGTCGTCCTTCGATGCCTTAACAATAGGTCTCTCGAAAAAATGCACGAGCAAAACACAGCAAATAAATGAGAAAATAGCTGTCAAATGCAAAGCTGGCAAAGTGCATTCAAGGGCAAGTCAAGCTCAGTGGTTGCCGATTTTTAAACAGACACAGTCTTTGTAGGCCTCCCGGCATAAAATTCAGTGACAGAATAACTCCCGAATTTTGGTAAGGAAGCTCCAGGCTTTTATGAATTGTACTGGACGCAAAAGCTGCAGCCCAAAAGCCGGCTTCTTGTGAGTGGAAAGAAGGGATGGCCGACTGATCCGGGGCCGATCCCTTTCAGCAAGCCATCTTCTCCCGCGATGTATTAATAGTATTTACGTGGCTGGGAATTTCTCTCCCTCGTCAATGACAGCAGTACATTCACACTAATTCTCAGTGCGAGGGCTGCCTGAATGCTTCGCTCCCCCTTCTCCTTCACTAACCAAAGAGAATGAATCCCGCCTTCTTCCTCAGGAATGAGCTCCTATTTGGCTTGGGGTCAGTCAGTCACATAAACGTCATAAGATTCTTAATGGAAAAGGTTGAGAATTCAGGACGTTATGTATTAGCATCGTGAAATTCGTAATTCTACAAAGTTGCCGGGTGGTGGCGCCGAACCAAACTTGTGGTGGCAAGTACTTTACTGGTGAAATAAGGTGATGCAATTATTAATGTTGCGCTAGTGGAGGTTCCTTTTCTCGTGTAACATTCTGCCCATTGTAGTAATTGTAGTACATTTCGGCCGTTTGCAAAAATGCTGAAAATAGGCTTGATTCCGTTATCTCCACTTGCATTACATTAGCGTTTCTTGCTGCATATCCTCTTTTCACGTACGTACTAAATAGAACGTGGATGTACTGTATACAGATTGTCATTTGGCACTGTAAGTTCCATTTCTTGGCAAGGCAGCACAGTCAGCATACCACTCAACTGTCCAGTTTTTCGCAGAATCAGGAGCGGCCCTAGGTCAACTGGTGCCCTAGGCAAAAGGGCTCCACGGCGCCCCCCCCAACACATTACCTGGTACCCCATATCCTGGTCTACCTACACCAGATAAATGCTGGAAAAGTGCCCCTGCTAGACCGGCGCCCTAGGCATTTGTCCAGATTTGACACAAAGAGGTTGAGAGGTTTGCAGTAACCTCACAACGTCTATAGTCCCATAGGTCAGGGTCAGAAGTATCAGAAGCTGCTGAAGGATGAGGTATATATCTGTTTATATCTATATATATATATATATATATATATATATATATGTATATATATATATATATATATATATATATATATATATATATATATATATCTTTTTCCTCTATCTAGCTATCTATCTAAACGTATAGTTTTATAGATCTCAACCTTCCATTCCAAAATGAAAACCAATACTTCTCAAAATGTGGAACACTTACTAACAGCGGCAATATTGTAGTTGAGGGCCTCACCAGATGTGCAGTAGCAGGCCCCACGCAAAACCCATCCTCGTGATATGTCATTCATGAATATGCATTCCCTCCGAATGTACAACCAAAGAAAGTGCACTGACGTGTAATATGACAGTAAATGTAACAGTAAACTGTTACCAACATCTGTAATTGACAAGTTTTATTGCACTATAATATATACTATAATCAGCAAAGAAACAACACTGTCAAAACATGTCATCAGGCTTCTTACTGTGTAGCATTATAGTTCTCTTTGTCGGAATGCGATGGTTCACTGTCCCAATTAATATCCAAACGGACTCTTTTTGGTGCAGGTGTCACAGCCGACTCTTCCTAAGTATCATTGGCAGGACCTTTAATATTTTGATATCATGTATGCACAAGCAAAATAAATATGCAGACCAGGTTGTCACTCAATTTGCGACACTCCCACTTCTGCGCAAAATGAACTGATGAGGCCCTCAACTACAATATCGGCCTAACAGCTTACTAGGAAACACATATGATTGTTACATTTTATTTTATACATATAAAAGTTATTTTAATTAGTATGATTCAGTACTACTTAGGAATTTCAGTACAAAAATATCCTAGTACTGAATGTGTGGCAAGCCCTTTCAATCTGTAACATACTCAAAATGAGAATGCTCAACATAATGCGGTAGACTTGAGAGGTATCATATATGTTGTTGTTGTATCTTTCGGCTTTTCCCGGTTAGGGGTCACCACAGCAGAACTCCGGTCTGCTAATGATTGGCAGCAGATTTTTACATACCGAGTTGCCAGCCCTGACGTACAACCTTCAATGAAGGTACACCCATTCACACATGTTTCCACACAGAAGATGCTTTAGCTGAGAATCGAACAGGACAACACCTTACTGTGAGGTGACAACGCTAGCGCAGCACCACCACTGCAGTACTGAGAGGTATAGGTTCATAGGTTCATAGGTTCATACTAAGCTATCTACCATAGGGCATTTATAAGCCTAGCCAGACTTGTGTGGCTTTCACCACCCCTTAGGTTGAAGAATACTATACCCATTAGTTTGCCGTGCCTCTGTCCAGCAGTGATACAGAGATGATCCCCGGGGTAAACCTACGATCTCCCATCCACTGGTCAAGATTCCTCTTGAACAGAGCCAGCGAGGTGCTCTGTCTCACATGGACTGGGATTCTGTTCCACAGCATAGGGAGTCTCTGGGTGATGAATCTGTCCCTCCAGCACGTCCTATTTATATGCATTTTGAGTTTTAAGTCTCTTGCTCTTGTGGCTCTGGTAGATTTGGATTTTTTGAGGTGGAGCATATCCATTAATTCCGGGTTGGACATGGCCTTGTATGTCAGGCACAGGTCACCTTGAGCAGACGGTATGCGACTGAACAGAGCTGGAGTTTCTTCAGTCGGGCAGCATATGGCATATTTTTGAGCCCCTTTATCCTTTTGGTGAGGAACGTTTGGGGTCTTTCAATTGCTGCAGGTGTCAGGTAAGATACATTCCGAATGGGGCATTGTACTCAATCATTGGTCTGATAAGTGAAGAGTACAGGGGAACAATGACCTCCCTTGATCTGGATGTGAATCCCTTCATAATCAGGTGGGCAATGTAGAAGGTCCTCCTAACCACTTTGGCAATGTGAGTGTCAAAAGAAAGGTTACTGTCAACTTGGGTCCCCAGGTCCCTGATAACCTCTTCTGTGCTTAATGGATTGCCACCTGTGTGGTAACTTGGGGTTAACTTGTTTTTACCAAAGGGTATGTCTATACATTTTTTGGCATTTAGCTTAAGGCCATGGCTCTGGCACCAGTTATCCATTTCTATGAGACCTCTCTGAAAGATATCTGTGTCTGATGGATTTTCAACTATGGCGCCCAGTTTGCAGTCATCTGCAAACTTTGTCAGCCACAATCCTCCTCTGTTTGCCTGCACTTCTGAAAAGTAGATGCCAAACAAGAGGGGGCCCAGGACTGAGCCCTGTGGGACACCGCTTGTGACCGGCTTGGAGTCTGACATGGCACCAGCAACTCTAACCCTGTGGGTACTGTCCTTGAGCCAGTTTGCAACCCATCTTGTGACATATGGGTTTACATTTAAGCTGGTGAGCTTTTCTATGATAGCCGAGTGGGGTATTATGTCGAAAGCTTTTGCAAGGTCAAGGTAGGCTGTGTGAACTGCCTTACCCTCATTAATGGCCTTGGTGACTGTTTCAAAAAAGTCGACCAAGTTCAAGAGGCATGATCTGCCCTTGACAAAGCCGAATTGGGTAGGATCCATTGTCTGTAGGTCCCCTATGTCTTTATTTATGAGTTCCATTATGATCCTCTCCATAGCTTTGCAGACCAGGCTTGTTAAGCTTATGGGGCGGTAATTACCAGGGTCCGTAGAAGCACCGCCTTTGTGGAGTGGGATCACAGTTGCTGTACGCCACTCTTTGGGTACGTATCCTGTGGTAAGGCTAAGATTAAACAGCAGCCTTATGTGTGGGTTTAGTTCCTCATTGAGTTCGTGTAGCACACAGCCGGGGACACCATCCGGTCCCATTGATGCTGTGTTTTTAGCTTTAGAGAGAGCAGCTCTCACTTGGGCATTTGAGATGATTGGGAGGCTACACTCTGCTGGGATAGATATTTCTCCTTTTGGGGGGGATGGAGGGGAGAAATTTTCACTGAACCTGTCTGCCAGTATGTTTGCAATGTCTGTGGGTTCAGTGGTTTTTGTATCATTTTGGACTAATTCTGAGCATATCTGGGAGTTTCCACCCAGATTTCTAACATAGCTAAAGAAGGCCTTATGATTGTCTTTTGAGTCCTTGGCAATTTTTCTCTCAAAGTTGGCCTTGGATGATTTTATGAGTGATCGTAGTTTTTTACTAGTATTGATCAGAGATGTCTTCCCTTTTAGGGATTTTGCTCTATCTTGTAGTAGCTTTCTCCTCTTGTTGTAAAGTTTGTTTATGGCTGGGGTCCACCAGATCGGGCGCTTGCCTTTGGTGGAAAGGGTCTTGATTTTATTTGGGATTGCTTGATCCATGCAATCCTGGAGGTGCTCGTAGAAAGCATTTGTAAGGGATTCAGCAGCGTGGGTTGTGGTTTCCAATGGCTCAGGGGCCTTGAAGGATACCACACCAGTCTTAAGAAGTGTGAAGTTGGCTTTTGAGAAGCTCTTCACTGTGGTCTTTTTTTTGTGGGTGGGGGCGGGATGTGGATCTCCAGTGAGATTAGTTTATGGTCTGATCTCACCAATGAGGGATATACTTCCGGTGTGGAGCATTTTGTCCCCATGTTTGTGATGATCAGGTCTAGTATATTTTCACCTCTTGTGGGAATGGTGACAAGTTGTTCCATAGCATTTGAGTTTATGAACTCCAGGAACCTTTGGGCTAGGGTATTGGGGCTTGAGTAATGTTCCCAGTCTATGTTTGGGTAGTTGAAGTCACCCAATATGATGGTGTTTGGAGAGACATTTATACTCTCCAGTGACTTCAGGAAGGCTGTTTAACCAGGGAACTTCAAAAGAGCTAGAAATGGTCCAAAATGACCAATTACTACAGCTTCTTGTGCTGAGGTCACTTCCCTCAAGGACAGGTAGGCTATTCAAGGCTCCCCACTCCCACTGGTGAGCTAAGAAACTTCCTTCTATCCAAGTAAGGCAATGGATAACACAGGAACTACAACACAGCCCAGGATACAGCAAGGCCTGTAAACTGGTCTAACTAGTTTAGGAGAGGCAGGAAAACAAGGAATATTTTTTGTTTTTTTGTTTTTAAATAGAAACACACAGAAATGCAGAAAAGGCAATAAGTCAGTAGTACAGGCTAGCACACTTTAGTGGGCAGCCAAACAATTAAATTAAACAGCAAACAAACACTTTTCGACTTGAATTAGACTAATTTCGACTAAAATGTACTTTTAAGTGCAGATAATAAAAAATGCAGTAAATAACTATGAAAACAGTTAAAGCTTGCTCTAGGTAAGCAGTAGAAGGTAAAACAAATATAAAAAACAGCAGGATACTTAATCAGGAAAGCAGTCGCTTTTTTTCAGTTCTCTGTAGCCAGGAAGACTCAACAGGACCACGTGGAGCTGTGTCTGAGCAATATGTACATATATGCATCATATGCTATACATACATACATATATATATATATATATATATATATATATATATATATATGGATCTACCTGACTTGGTCGACAGTTCATATGGTCGAAAGTTTATTTGGTCAACAGTTCATTTGATCGACAAGCATTTTAGGTGGGGGGCTTTGCCCCCCACACCCCCCGATGTGGGGGGCTGTGCCCCCCACACCCCCCCTAACTATATATATCAACTCCAGGGTTGCACAACATTGGGGAAGGGGGCAAATCTGCTTGTCGACCAAATGAACTGTCGACCAACTGAGTGTCGATCATATGAACTGTCGACCAAGTCAGGTAGACCCATATATATATATATATATATATATATATATATATATATATATATATATATATGTGTGTGTGTGTGTGTGCATGTGTATATATATATATATATATATATATATATATATATATATATATATATATATATGATACTTTTCCGTTATACCCCTACCACGTCTTCGCGGAGCTGGTGCTGCTGTCTTTTCTTATTATGTAGTGTTTTATGCAGGACTAAGAAATGGTTATTATTAAAGTAAAGAAAATCCACCAAACAATATGACAGCACCAGCAGTTTTAACTGCCAGTGCGGCCGAATCTGTTTGGTGTATATCTTTTTGCAGCAACAGCGATAGCCCACAACCTTCTAACTCCAAAATATGGAACACTAATTACCTCGCCTTATGTGGAATACATACAAACAAGTAACTAATAGGTAAAAAGCTGACAGGATGGTTAAAATATTTCACTTTGTACATTTTGAATACTCAATCATATTAATATTCTATGTATATGGGTTAAAACTATTCTTTAAACTGTATAGGATGGGCTGTTTCATTGTGGGACTGCCAAGACCGTTAACTTTATAAGACTTAAAAATGAGAAGCGGTCCTTATAATGAGGTACACTAGAGAAGTGTAATAGTATTTTGGTCACTTTTTGTTACGTCTTTTCAGGCACGTGCCTTATAAATTTTCTGACGCTCTATAATTCCTGAATTATAGGTATTAAGTGTAACTTACCCTTTCTGGAAAAGGCTCCATTTTTTGGGGGGGGTGGGGTTAAGAGAGACAGACTAAAATCTTCAGTGAAAATCAGGTGTATATGACAGGCAAAATGTTACCGTAAAATAAACCTTACAAATATTTAAATGACTTTTCAACAGGAAAACTCAAGAAATGAAAAAGGCAGCAGCACCAGTGGCGCAAGAGAAGTGGTAGGGGTATAACGGAAAAGTACCATATGTATATATATATATATATATATATATATATATATATATATATATATATATATATATATATATTTATATGGGTTCCATACACTAGATCAAATTTTCACTGATTCGAAATAGTGCATGGAATGCTCACTGCAGCGAAAGTGCACTTAATCGAAAGTGCACTTACGCGAAGTTCAGTACAACTAACGGGTGTTGTACTGAAGTTCCGTGCAGTACTCACAGACCTTTGGGTTAGGGCACAGGTCATAGTAAGGGGATAGCCCATAGGGCTATCACCTTACCATGACCCATGCCCGAACCCTAAGGTCTGTGATGACTGCAGAGCAGTGAAGGACATAGCAATGTCCTCCATTATGGTGCGATAGTCACAAACCTTAGGGTTAGGGCATGGGTTAAGGTAAGGGGATAGCTTTACTAAATATCCCCTTACCCTAACCCGTGCCCTAACCCTAAGGTCCATGACTATCGCACCATAGTGGAGGACATAGCTTGTTTTTTATGCCCTCCACTGTGCTGCGGTGATTTTGGTGAAGTGCGCTTACACAAAAGTTCACCTTTGTTAAAGTGAACTTTCGCAGAAGTGAGGCTTCCTATTACAAGTTCGAAGTAGTGAACTTTCATTCTTGTAATAGGAATCCATATATATATATATATATATATATATATATATATATATATATATATATACACACACACACACACACACACACACACACACACATAGGTGTGTGTGTGTGTGTATATATATATATATATATATATATATATATATATATATATATATATATATCTATAAATATATGGATCTACTTCAGTAGATCAAACATATTACAAGTTCGAACCACATATGGCCGAGACGATATGTTCGAACTTGTAATAGTTCGAATACTGAAGTAAAAAATGAAAAAAAAACAACAAAAAATAAAATTAAATATATGTAGCAGGGGGGCTATGCCCCCTGCACCCCCTAACCCCCCTTACTTAAATATACCAACTCCGAGATCGCACTACATTGCGGAAAAGGGAAATCTTCCCATTCCGCACTGTATGGAGATCTCCATTCAGTCCGATCGAACATTTACAAGTTCGAACATATGGTTTCAGCCATATGAAGTTCGAACTTGTTATATTTTCGATCTACTGAAGGGAACCCATATATATATATATATATATATATATATATATATATATATATATATATATATATCATCAGCCTCCTTTTTTCCCATTTTTCTACATGGGGTCGAGGTATTGTGTTAACTATCGCCAACTCTCTCGATTCAGTGTGACACTCCTGCCTTCTTCAACATTCATGCCTGACTGTTGCAGATCTTCTTTCACACAATCCATCTACCTCTTTGCTGGACGTCCTCACTTTCTCTTACCTTCTTCCTGTCTGTCCCAAATCTTACTCACCAGATTGTCTTCTGCTTTTCCTACACATGTATTCAAACCACAGTAATCTGTTCTCTTTGATCTTTTCTGCAATTGGAGCTCCTTTGGTTTCTGCTCTTATGTTCTCATTTCTTTGTCTGTCCCACAGTGTGCATCCTATCACCTTTCTCGGGCACTTTATTTCCATCACCTCTAACTTCTTCAACTGTTCTGCCTTTACTCCCCAGGTTTCTGTACCATACAGTAGTACTGGTTGCACCACTGTCTTGTACACCTTACTTTTCAGCTTCTTTGGCATTCTTCTGTCATAGACTATGCCTAACACTCTATGCCAGTTGGCTGCAGCCCCTCTGATTCTAGCTTTGAACTCTTTATTCAAACTACCCTTCTCCTCAGCTACTCCTCCCAGATGCTTGAAGCTGTTTACCTGTTCCACTATCTTCCCCTCTATCTCTATTCCCAGCTTCTTCTGATTTCCCCAATTTGCTGCTATTACCACCATCTTATCTGTGCTTAGTTTCATCCCATGTGCCTTTAGATTTGCATTTCATTCTCCTATCCTTTGCTGAAGTTCTAGCTCAGAGTCTGCCTGTACTGCCACATCATCTGCATACAGCAGCCTTGGTGATCCATCCCCTCCAACCTGTTTGTAGTCCATCACCAGTATGAATAGCAGTGGGCTTAGAGCTGAATCCTGATGTACACCCACTCCCACTGGGAACCCCTTTGTGAGGCTAAACACTGTTCGTACATAAGTCTTTGGGTCCTTGTACATAGCCTGCACTAATTCTACCAATGTTTCTGGGACTTCAAACCACTGCAGTACTGCCCAGATCAGCTTTTGTGGGGCCTTGTCGCATGCCTTCTCCAAGTCTAGGAATGCCCATTTGCACTCTCTCCTCATCTCTAGCTTCTTCTCAAGTATCTGTCTCAATGCAAACATCGGGTCAGTTGTGTTGCACCCTGATCTGAATCCAAACTGTTCATCTCCCATCTTACATTCTACTGCTCTGCATATCCATTTATCGATCACCCTCTCCTGAACTTTCATGCAATGTGATAGGAGTTTGATGCCTCTGTACTGCCCACAGTTGTGGATGTCCCCTTTGTTCTTGTACACTGGCATGAGTATGCTTATTCTCCAGTCATCTGGCATATGCCTTTCTCTCCACACTGCTATTAGTACCCTCAGGAGCTATTTCTCCCCTATCTCACCCAGCATCTTTATCATATCTACTGTGACCTCATCTGAGCCTGCTGCTTTCCCTGACTTCATCTTTCTTAGTGCTGTTCTTACTTCTCCTAGTGTGGGCTCCTCTTCAGCTCTCATCGTAGGCTGTTTTTGGGGCAGTACAGCTTCTGTGGGGTTTTCTGCATTCAGAAGCTGCTGGAAATACTCCTTCCATCTGCCTTTGATGTTCTCTGGGCTGGTGAGCAGGTTGTTGCTGGCATCCCTTATGAATGGTGTCTGACTATCTTCTTTATCTTTCTGTCTTTGCCTTGCAACCTGATATAGTCTCTTTGTGCCCCTTACTGAGTCACTTTCTAGAAGATGGTACAGTGCCTCTGATGCCCTATTCTTTGCTATTGCAACTTCTTTCTTAGTGTCTTTGTTAGCCAACCAGTAGTCTTTCCCAGCCTGGTCAGTCTTTTCTGTCTCCCACTTCTTCCTGCACTCCTTTTTTCTTTTGATGACTTCCTGGACTTCTGAATTCCACCACCAGCTCTCTTTATGTACCTTATTTCCATACCTGGCTAGGCCACATAACTTTTCTGTAGTCCTAACACATGTTGTTTTTAGGCCCAGGCATTCTTCTTCATCTCCACCTATTTCCTCCTCTTCTTGGGGTGCTAGAGCCCTGAGTAATTCCTTGAACTGTTGTACTTTCTCTCCAGTCAACTTTCAGGTCTTCAGTCTGGTCTCTGTTGACCTTATAGCCTTCTCTGACTACTGCTTGGAGCTGATTGTTGCAACTAGTGGATTATGCTGTGGGCTGACTGTTTCACTGGGCATGACTTTGCAATCATGGATTCTGCCCCAGTGCCTTTTCCTTAATAGGAGGAAGTCTACCTGAGTTGCATGTTGGCTACTCTTCTATGTGATCTTGTGACTGTCTCTCTTTCTGAACCATGTGTTGGCTACTATCAAGCCATTTGCCAGACAGAAGTCTAGAATGGCTTCTCCTTCTTTAATCCTGTTGCCCCACCCATGTGGACCCAGGTAATCCTCATATCCTGTTCTGTCTATCCCAATATGTGCATTCAAGTCACTCATTATCAACAGCAATTCATGTTGTCCTACTTTATCTAGTAGGTCCTACAACTGCTGCCTGTATGCACTCTTTTCCTCACTATCACAACCCTGTTGTGGGGCTTAGGCTAAGATTATGAATACTACCATATCATTACGGTGTGGATAAGTTGCTGACCGCAGCTGTTAGCTGAGATATACAAGTATCCTGTTTTTTTTCGATTATTTATACAGATTGTTTTTAACAATTAATATATAGCACTTTTATTGTCTGCTTTTTAGTCTTCGAGTGTATTTTATTGCTATTAACTAATCTGCACAAGTAACTGATTTGTCTGCAGTTAAAAGCATTCTGTATCTTTACAAATCATTGCTTTCTCTAGTGCTACTGTCTCTAGGCTATTGTCCCCACACTCCCAGTTGGTGTCTTGCTCTTATACTTGGTGGCTTTGCAGTTGCCCGCCCCTACTGTAAATCTGATCTGTGACACTCCTCACAGTCTAGTGTCATTAGCTCATTGCCTTAATATTGCTACAACTCAAGTGCTCTAGGTTGCACTGCATCTGAAGTGTTTGTGTGTTTTAGCTGCTTTTCTGTATATATAGACTTCTCTGTTTCTTTAACTAAATAAGCTCTGCAAAGTTGTTTTATTGCATTCCTGCCTGTATTTCTGAGTTTTTTGCACTTTTAAAGTTTGTTTTTGCTTAGTTTAACTGGTAGGCTACACACTCAAGTCGCTAGCAATTAAAGCATTTACTGTGTTTCTGTACCTAATTTCTGCTACTTTGTAAAAAAAAAAAAAAATCCTTGTTTCCTGCCTTTACTGAACTAGACTAGCCCAGTCTTCAGGTATTGCTGATCTCTGGGCTGTGTCATAGTTCCTGTGTTGCCCATATCCTTATTTGGATAGGAGGAAGCTTCTTTGTTCACCAGTGAGAGTGGGGAGCTCTGAGCAGCCTATCTGTCCCTTAAGGAGTGGTTCCAGCCCAGTGACCTGTAGCTTATTGGCCATTTTGGGCCATTTCCTATCTCTTTCTAACCCCCTGCTTTAAAGCCAGCTTTAGCGTGCTTTTGCCCTTGTAATTTAAAGTTTGTCCTGTTTGTTGCATTTACCTGTTGAGGCTACACACTCAAGTGTGCTAGCATGTGTTACATATTTATTGCATTTTCTGCTGCTTGTTGCAAAAAAGAAAAAAAAAAATTATCCTTGTTTCCCATCTCTACTGACTTAGAGTAGTCCAAATACAGGCTTTGCTGTATTCTGGACTTTTGGAAAGTTCCTGTGTTGCCCATTTCCTTTCTTGGATAAAGGGAGGCTTCTTTGTTCACCAGTGGCAGTGGGGAGCTTGGAGCAGCCTATCTATCCCTGAAGGAGTGTTCCCAGCACAAGAATCTGGTAGTCTATTGGCCATTTTGGGCCAATTTCTAGCTCTTTCAAGTCCCCCTGTATAAAACCCGCTTTAGCGCGGCTTTGCACGATTGTGCGTATAGCGCAGCATCGGGCAGCGCCGCTTAATTGGGTTTAAACCATTCTCGGCTCCACAGAGTCTGCTCTTCACTTTTTCCCTTAGAACTGATGTAGTTCTCATAATAAACACCCTATTCCCACTCTAAAGCCTGGTACTTGCTCACTAAAGCAATTATATAAGTCAGCACTAAAAAATTAAAAGCACTACACCCTCACAAACTCCCCTTGAGTACTTTGTTCCCCATTGGCCCTTTTTTTCAATTATAAAGGAATTCCCAATACTATTCTAGCATGTCCAAAGGTCAGTTGTCAATCTCCTCTCCGGTCCAGCTGGTGAATCTAGGAATCTTGAGGCAATGTTACAACTGCCTCATGTACACAGACAACCCTCTCCTTCTCCCAACAAATTCCAACACATGTGAGAGATGCAACCATATAGCCAAACTGGAGGCTAAGCTCTCTCAACTCAGTACTGGCATAACCAGTCAGGAGGAGAAGGAAACCACACTCACTACAATTCCAGTCTCACATAGACCTACCACGACAGCAAACCAAACACATAAACACACAAAAACATACTCAGAGGCTCTAAATAAAAATCTGCCTAAGCAGCAGAGACCTCCAAAGCAGACACCCAAGCAACCACTACCCCAAAACAAAACACAAGCAAAACATAGCTCACAAAGCCAGTGTGCCGAACAGTCACAGCCCTTAAGGCTAAACAACACACCTGATACACTTGTAATAGGTGACTCTATCGTCAGGCACACTGACGTCCCGCTCACCAGGCTGAGCAAGGAGAAGGTCATGGTGAGCTGCCTGCCGGGCACTAGGATCCGCCACATAACACAAGCACTCAGGTCACTCCAAGGCAAGTACAAATATGACTCAGTCATTGTCCATGCTGGTGTGAATGACCTGAGACGTACCTCCCTGGACTACATGAAAAGAGACATAGAGGAGCTCTCTGAGCATGTAGCCCAGACTGGTATGACTCTGACCTTGAGTAGCATCTTACCCTCACCAAAAATGATGCCACAATATGAAGACAAGATGATCAATTTCAACAATTGGCTTAAGTATTGGTGTCATTCAAAGGGGATCCAATGCCTGTCTGCCTGAGATGACATGCTTGACAAGCCACGATGCTTCGCTAGGGACGGCTTGCACCTGTCACCCCTGGGCTTTCGGATATTGGCAAAGGCTCTTGCCACCCCCATAGTGCCTTTTTTAGGCAAGGCTCAAAAGACAAATCCACCTCTATAGGTATCACAAGGGATAAGAAACTAAGAGTAATGCTACTCAACGCCAGAAGTCTAAACCTCAAGATGCACGCATTCAAAACTCTTCTTAGCATGGAGAACATCGATATCTGTGCAGTAACAGAAACCCGGTTCAAGGCTCCCGAGAGCACCCCAGCACTACCAGGTTATACCTCATACCATGTTTTTCGGCCCCAAAACTTGGACCAAACCACAAAAGGAGGGGGAGTATCAATATTCGTCAAAGATACCCACACCTTCAGGTCGGTGGCACAGCACGAAG
The DNA here is from genome assembly GCF_019279795.1 of Protopterus annectens. Lineage (NCBI taxonomy): Eukaryota > Metazoa > Chordata > Ceratodontiformes > Protopteridae > Protopterus > Protopterus annectens. The sequence continues at coordinate 913,297,559 of NC_056725.1, forward strand.
CATCAGAGACTATCCATGTGCAACTAACAGTGGGTAAAACTGCCTTCCAGTTTATAGCCTGCTACAGACCACCCTCCCAAACCCAGGAACCCCACTCGGCCTTCCTGAGAACACTGGAAAATATGAAGGTCTCTCCAAACACAATTATACTGGGTGACTTCAACTACCCTAACATAGACTGGGAGCATTACTCTAGCTCCAACACCCTAGCCCAAAGGTTCCTAGAATTTATAAACTCAAATGCTATGGAACAACTTGCTGCCACTCCCACAAGAGGGGAAAACATACCGGACCTGATCATCACCAACATGGGAACTCTATGCTTCATACCAGAAGTGTATCCCTCACTGGTAAGATCAGACCATAAACTAATCTCACTAGATATTCACATCCTGACCCCAGCCCCTGCCCATAAAACCACAGTGAAAAACTTCTCTAAAGCAAATTTCACACTCCTCAAAACCGAGGTGGAATCCTTCAAAGCCCCCGGGCCTGTGGAAAATATGGCCCAGACCACAGAATCATTTATAAATGCATTCTATGAACACCTTCAGGAATGCATGGATCATGCAATCCCAAATAAAACCAAGACTCAATCCTCCAACGTTAGGCATCCTGTCTGATGGACCCCAGCCATAAACAAACTATACAGTAGAAGGAGGAAGCTACTACATGATAGAGCAAAATCCCAAAAAGGGAAGGCATCTCTGATTAGTATTAGCAAAAAACTACGGGCACTCATAAAATCGTCTAAGGCCAGCTTCGAGAGAAAAATTGCACAGGACACTAAGGATAATCACAAGACTTTCTTTAGTTATGTTAGGAACCTGGGTGGGAATTCCCAGATATGCTCAGAATTAGTCCAGAATGACAAAAAATGCACCGAACCCACAGACATTGCCAACATCCTAGCTGACAGGTTCAGCACAAACTTCTCCCCCCCTTCCCCATCAAAAGGGCAAATATCTATCTCAGCAGAGTTCTGCCCCCCTGACATCTCAAATGCTCAGGTAAGAGCCGCCCTCTCCAAAGCAAAAAACACAGCATCAATGGGACCAGACGGTGTCCCGGGCTGCATCCTACATGAACTCCAAGAAGAACTAAACCCAAACATAAAACTACTGTTCAATCTCAGCCTTACTACAGGATATGTACCCAAAGAGTGGCATACAGCAACAGTGGTCGCTCTCCACAAAGGTAGTGTCTCAACAGATCCTGGAAACTATCACCCCATAAGCTTGACTAGCTTGGTCTGCAAACCTATGGAAAGGATCATCATGGACCTCATAAACAAAAGATATTGGGGACCTACAGACACTGGATCCTACCCAGTTCGGCTTTGTTAAGGGCAGATTCTGCCTCTTAAACCTGGTCGATTTCTTTGAAACAGTCACCAAGGCCATTGACGAAAGGAAGGTGGTCCACACAGCCTATCTGGATCTTGCAAAAGCCTTCGATACAATACCCCACTCGGGCATTATAGATAAGCTCACCAGCTTAAATATAAACACCTATGTCAGTAGATGGGTTGCAAACTGGCTCAAGGACAGAACCCACATAGTTAGAATTGCTGGAGCCATGTCAGACTCCAAACGAGTTACAAGTGGCATCCCACAAGGCTCAGTCCTGGGACCTCTCTTGTTCGGTATATATTTCTCGGAGGTACAGGCTAACACAGAAGGACTGTGGCTGACCAAGTTCGCAAATGACTGCAAACTGGGCGCTATAATAGACTCTCCAGCCGACACAAGCATCCTACAAATGGGCCTCATAGAAACAGACAACTGGTGCCAGAGCCATGGCCTCAAGCTAAACGCCAAAAAGTGTATAGTCATCCCCTTTGGCAAAAACAAAGTGCCCACAAATTACCACATAGGTGGTAATCCATTAAGTACGGAAGAAGTAATTAGGGACCTGGGGACCCAAGTTGATAGCAATCTCTCATTTGACAACCATGTGGCCAAAGTGGTTAGAAAAACATTTTATATAGCCCACCTAATCATGAAAGGATTCACATCTAGATCAGGGGAGGTCATCGTGCCTCTTTACTCATCCCTCATCAGGCCCATAATTGAGTACAATGCCCCTTTTGGGATGTACCTTACCAGACACCTGCAGCAACTGGAAAGAAAAATCGTCTAAGGCCAGCTTCGAGAGAAAAATTGCACAGGACACTAAGGATAATCACAAGACTTTCTTTAGTTATGTTAGGAACCTGGGTGGGAATTCCCAGATATGCTCAGAATTAGTCCAGAATGACAAAAAATGCACCGAACCCACAGACATTGCCAACATCCTAGCTGACAGGTTCAGCACAAACTTCTCCCCCCCTTCCCCATCAAAAGGGCAAATATCTGTCTCAGCAGAGTTCTGCCCCCCTGACATCTCAAATGCTCAGGTAAGAGCCGCCCTCTCCAAAGCAAAAAACACAGCATCAATGGGACCAGACGGTGTCCCGGGCTGCATCCTACATGAACTCCAAGAAGAACTAAACCCAAACATAAAACTACTGTTCAATCTCAGCCTTACTACAGGATATGTACCCAAAGAGTGGCATACAGCAACAGTGGTCGCTCTCCACAAAGGTAATGTCTCAACAGATCCTGGAAACTATCACCCCATAAGCTTGACTAGCTTGGTCTGCAAACCTATGGAAAGGATCATCATGGACCTCATAAACAAAAGATATTGGGGACCTACAGACACTGGATCCTACCCAGTTCGGCTTTGTTAAGGGCAGATTCTGCCTCTTAAACCTGGTCGATTTCTTTGAAACAGTCACCAAGGCCATTGACGAAAGGAAGGTGGTCCACACAGCCTATCTGGATCTTGCAAAAGCCTTCGATACAATACCCCACTCGGGCATTATAGATAAGCTCACCAGCTTAAATATAAACACCTATGTCAGTAGATGGGTTGCAAACTGGCTCAAGGACAGAACCCACATAGTTAGAATTGCTGGAGCCATGTCAGACTCCAAACGAGTTACAAGTGGCATCCCACAAGGCTCAGTCCTGGGACCTACCTTGTTCGGTATATATTTCTCGGAGGTACAGGCTAACACAGAAGGACTGTGGCTGACCAAGTTCGCAAATGACTGCAAACTGGGCGCTATAATAGACTCTCCAGCCGACACAAGCATCCTACAAATGGGCCTCATAGAAACAGACAACTGGTGCCAGAGCCATGGCCTCAAGCTAAACGCCAAAAAGTGTATAGTCATCCCCTTTGGCAAAAACAAAGTGCCCACAAATTACCACATAGGTGGTAATCCATTACTGGAAGAAGTAATTAGGGACCTGGGGACCCAAGTTGATAGCAATCTCTCATTTGACAACCATGTGGCCAAAGTGGTTAGAAAAACATTTTATATAGCCCACCTAATCATGAAAGGATTCACATCTAGATCAGGGGAGGTCATCGTGCCTCTTTACTCATCCCTCATCAGGCCCATAATTGAGTACAATGCCCCTTTTGGGATGTACCTTACCAGACACCTGCAGCAACTGGAAAGACCCCAAAAGTACCTCACTGAGAGGATCAAAGGGCTCAGGCAAATGCCATATGCTGCCCGGTTAAAGAAACTCCAGCTCTACTCAGTGGTATACCACCTGCTCAGAGGCGATCTGTGCCTGACGTATAAAGTCATGTCCAACCCGGAATTAATGGACATGCTGCACCTCAGAAAATCCAAATCCCATCGAGCTACGTGCTCAAGAGACTTGAACCTCAGCACTGAAATAAATAGGACATGCTGGAGGGACAGATTCATAACCCAGAGGCTCCCTTCACTCTGGAATAAAATCCCAGTCCAGTTAGGCAGAGTCCCTCATTGACTCTCTTCAAGAGGAATCTTGATGAGTGGATGGGAGATAGTAGGTTTACCCCAGGTATCACTTCTGTGTCACTGTTAGACAGAGGCACAGTATACTAACCTCGAAAAAGGGCATAGCAAAATCATTTAAAATGAGTGGTGAAAGCCAAACACACTCTGGCTAGGCTTATAAATGCCCTAGGGCAGATAGCCTAGTATGAACCTATGAACCTATTACACTGGAGTCTGACTGCCATGAGTTTGTCATTATTTACGATGATATCTCTTACTGCCTTTTGAAACCTCTCTCTCACCACAATTCCTACACCATTTCTAGCCTGCCCTCCACCTGAGTAGTAGACTCGGGATCCCAAGCCCAGTGGCTTTGCTGCATAGCCCTTCCATCTCATTTGCTGGATACATAGGATGTCCAGCCTCCTCTGTATCATCATGTCATCTACTTCCAAGCTGCGTCCTGTCAGTGAACCTACATTAAGTGTAGCAATTCTCAATTCATGTTTGGCAGGTTGGTTGGTTTTACATCCAGCTTTAGCTTAACAGAGCTATCCAGGTAACCCAGGCTGAGCAACTAGACACTGGAGAGCCAGTAGCGTATTGAGCCAGGGCTGCTGGGCTTTTATGGCGGGCACATACTGGCCAGTAGGGGCACATATGCCCCTCCCACTGTTAACATGGGTCCCTGGCATGGGTAGGGGTTGTCCAGGTCCTCAAACCACTTTCCTCAAACCACTTATCACCGGTAGCTGCCCATGCACCCTTTTTGGCAACATTAGTCAACATGACAGAATCACATAGAGACATATTTTACACTGTTGAGTGGCTAGCCCTGCCATGGCACACAGTCTGTGATCCATGTTATCCTGTCTTGAGGATACTGCGCACCACAGTAGATGCCCAAAGCAGTTGTTCTGTATAAGTGTTCCCCCTATAGGGCACCATGTAGAGTCTGTGCTGCTGCCCACAGCTCCATTTATTGGTGAGTTTGAGATGGAAACACTCAGCATGTTTTTCAGACATGGGAGAAACCCTATGGAGACACAGGGAGAACATGCAAACTCCAAACAGGCATTGGTCAGAGGTCAGGATCGAACCATGTATCTTGTGCATGGGAGGCAAAGACCTTAATCACTAAGCCATATTGGGGAGGAATTTACTATGATAAAATAAGCAGACATCAGCTTCGGAAATATGTATGTCCACGCCTGATATACAGCTACTATGAGGAGGTATTTACTATGATAAAAGAAGCAGACATCAGCTTCTGAAATATGTATGTCTGTACCTGAGATGCATGCAAAATTTGTGTTTTGCTATGACCTAAAATGACAGAAATACTTTTCCCTAAAAGAGAGTAATTAATTCATTATTTAATTACATTTTGGTTATGAGGGTAGAACACTGATTCAAAGAGACAATTGCAGGCTCATCATTTGTTTACAAAGTGGTAACAAAAAGTACAAGTTAAAATAAATGAAAATATATAACAGTAAAAATGTACATGCAGTATGATACAAGGATGGTATTTAGATATTTACAATACGCAGGAAAAACAGTTTCATTGAATAAGTGAGTTGAAAAATATAATTGCATTTACAATGAAGAAGTGAAGATTATGTGCACTAAAACAATACAAAAAGGTGTAAGGATATGAATGAAGGGGAGGGAGCAAATGTTTAGTAAGAGGAGTTATGGTTCAGCTTATTACAGAGTAAGCTGCTAATGGAAAGCAAAGGTACAGACTGATTATGTGTTAGGTGATTAAATAAACAGGGAAGATGTAGTTAGACAAATGAATGGAATGGTAAGACGAGGAATGGTAGGAGAGGGATTAAAATTACATGCTTTGGAAGCCAAGGGATATACTCTGTGTTGGAACATTTGTATTTGTGCTGTTCTGTTAGGTAACTGTTTAAACTGACATTTGAATTATGTGAGTAGTCTGTGATTTCAGTAAGGTAGTAAGGCAATTATTGCCATAGCATATGAGCAGGTGCAGAGAAACTATGATCCAGAAAATGCAACTTAGTGGAGAGAGTTAGAAGTGCTGGGACGTCTTCAGCCTTGCTTCTAAGATTGCAATTGCAGTCCTGGTTTAGGAGTCTGAATATTAGAGAGTCTAGAAACAGGCTGGCTCTAGCTTGTATAGGGGACCAGCTACCCTTGTTCAGGATCTTAATAGTCATTTTTAAGCTGGGTGGGTTAGGCGGGGATTGGCAATAAACCTATTAATTTTGTTAGATAATGTTTGTTAAGTGAAAGTGTTTTTTTCTGAGAAGTGGCAAAATAAGTGAAGGCCACATTCCAACTGAGTGAGAACATTTTGCCTATAGCTGCTCTGGCTGGTCTAGAGAGGAACTGTGATAACTTATGGGTGCAGAATAGCAGATCATTAATTTTACTTCTAAGCTTTTGAATGTAGTCTTGATAGCTGAGTCTGTGATTAAGCTAAATGCCTAATTATCTAAATGAGTTGATGGTTTTGATAATATTGCTGTTTAGGTTTTTGTTACTGTTTTTTTCTTCTTACACTATAAGAACACATCAGTGATATGGCTGAGATAATACTGAGTTTATTGTATTGAAAAAAAATACAAAATGTGTGCATTTTCTGTTAAACAAATAGAGCCAGACATAATGGAGGAAGGAGGACAGAGGCCCAAAAAATAGGGACAGATTTTAAATATTTCTCCTACAAACTTAAAAAAAAAATCTTGAATAATAGGTTTAGTATTATTGTGTATTTTCTGAAGGATATGAAGTCTGAAATTCAAATGTCTGTAATTATTTATTATTTTTTTAGTGACTTCAGTACTCAATGATTTGCCAGAAAAGGGAAGATTTTATGAGGAACAGACCAAAACTATGAGGCAAAAATCTGGACATTCTGCAAAATTCTGGACAGTTGAGAGGTATGCTAAATAAGGCTAATGGTGGTAACTACCAATGAAGGACAGTTTCTCTGTAGCCACACAAAGTAGTAAAGCAAATTCCTCAGAACAGTATATCATGGTCTTCAGCTACAAAATGTACTTAGCTGGTGGTTCCATCTGTAACTACACATATGCAACTATATCTTTTTTTTCAAAATAATTTTTTTACTTTCAAATATAATCGAATAAATTCCATAATATTTATAAATATCATCTAAATTAACTATTTACACTATTTGCATTAGCCTGACACTATAACAAATCTAATATGTACAATTACTGTGTAAGTATGTACAATCCGTTATCAGAGTGTCTAATCAGTCATTGTATGGTGTCAATCAGAGATAAAACTTTTCCCCAAGGGTTGTTGATAAATGGCTTTGGATACAATCTTAGTTATTTAATTTAGTTTCCAGTAATGCTGTGGTCTTCAGTAGACTGTATAAGTCTTCCAAGGTTGGTATTGTATTTGTATTCCATCTTCTTGTTCTACACTTCTTTGAGATTGCAAGTATAGTCCATACAAGATATAATTTTGACCTATTCAACCGAGAACCTTCATTTACATTTAATAATACAAGAGTTTTAGTTAAATAAAATGATTCATTAAATAAGGCTTGTAAAAAGTTATTAATACCATTCCAAAATGGCTTAATTTTAACAGAGTCAAATAAAATGTGGTTCCAATCTGCATTGAGTACTTGCTCACATCTCCAACATCTTCCTTTAATGGAATAATTAATTTTGCTGATTCTGTCTGGGGTTAAGAATGACATGTGCAAGCATTTCCAGTTAAAAACTTTCCAGTATTGTGTGAAGGATGTATATTTTATCAATAATAATAATATATTTGTTTTAATATCTTCAGTTAACTGTATTGAGCATCCTTTTGTTATATGTTTCCAATATGAGGCTTTGGGTGTTGTTTTATAGTTTATCAATATTTTGTAAAACTTTGAAATACTGTTTTCCATGTCAAAGTCATTATATATGATTTCATATATGTATTTGATAAATTTAGGTATTTCTTTAAATTAATTATTAATTATTCTACTTAAATCTTACGAGTATGATCGGATACTCTGTAAAGTTAGCCAGTTCTGTTGTGGAATTTTGTATGTTGTTAGTATTACTTGCATATCTAAAACATTTAGTTCTTTGATACATTGGAGCCAACAAACAAATCCTTTCTGTTCCCAGGAATTAATACTTTCTCAAAATATTTTATGTGGAAAGTTCTTGGTGACTATAAATGGTGTTAAAAACTCAAACCAGATTTTTAAGTCTATATTTGCATTAACAATTTTCCTAAATGAGTCAATGCAATAATTAATCATACACATTTTAGTGGGTTTAGTTATGTGATATTGCAGACTAATACATAATATGTACCATGGCAGGTTGTTTATATCTGTTATTTGAAATTTTTTTTGTAAATCAAATTCATTCATTAATATTACAGTTAGTAATTCTTTCCAATTTGCAGAATAATTTGGATTTATCCAATTTATGATTGTTTTAGATATTGATGCTTTTATATATGTTTGTATGTCAGGAAAGTTTAATCCTCCCTGTTTCCATGGTCTGATATGATGTATTAATACTATTCTGTTTCTTTTGGGAAACCATAAAAAATTTATTAGGCATGAATTTATTTCTTTAAGTATATTCTTTTCTAGTATGCCAAGGCTGTATATAGGATCTTGGGCAGTAAAACCATTTTTATTAAATGTAGTCTATCTTCAAATGTTAATATTATTTTGTTCCATTTTCCTACAGAGACTTTAATTGTATTAATGATATCATTGTAGTTTTTTTGAGAGTAGTTCATGCATAACTCAATTCCTAGATATTTTAAGGTAAATTCTTGTTTCCCTGTGATGTGATCCCCCTTAGTTTGCAGTTCTTTCTTTTTATTTAGAAATAAAAATTTTGATTTTGATTTATTGAAATGGCGTCCTGAAGTCATGTAGAATTTGTCAATTGATATATCTAATTCTTCTAATGTCTCTTTTGCATTAGATAATGTTAGTAATATGTCATCAGCAAATAGCATTATTTTAGAATTGTATTGTTCATAAACATCTATTCCTTTGATTTTTATATTGTTACGAATTAAATCTGCCAATATTTCAATAGCCAGAGCAAATAGTATTGGTGACATGGGACATCCTTGTTTAGTGCCTTTTGTTATATGTATAGATTCAGAAGTAAAAGAACCTAACTTGACATATGCCTCACAGTTAGACGTTGCCCGTTCGATTCTCAGTTAGAGCGTCATATGTGTGGCGACATGCGTGAATGGGCCTTCCTTCGTTGAAGGTTGTGTGTTAGGCTTGGCAAGCCAGCACGTCAAAATCTACTGCCAATCATTAGCGGACCGGAGTTCCGCTCTGGCGAACCTAAATGGGAAAAGCCGAAAGACACAACAACAACATATTCTTTAGTAAATGAATAAAGGATGCCGGAAATTCAAATAGCTTTAGGATTTTGAATAAATAGTCCCAATTTATGGAATCAAAGGCTTTCTCTATAGCTAAGCCAATTATGAGTGTTTCTTTGTTTTCTTTGTTAACATAATATATAAGAGAAATTATTATTTTAATAATGTCATGTGTGTGTCTATGATATATAAATCCAGTCTGATCATTATTTATTGTTTTGGATAGTGATATTTTCATTCTGTTAGTTACTATTCTCATAAATATCTTATAATCATTATTTAATAACAATATAGGTCTATATGAGGTACGTAGGTTTAGGGATTTGTTTTCCTTGCGGATTGGTGTGATTAAGGAATATCTCCAAGAGGGTGGAATTAAAGCTTGTGACTGAATTTCTAATAGAGTTTTATGGAAGAGAGATAGTATCTTTGAAGGAAAAAGTTTATATATTTCCTTAATTATGCCACCTATACCTGGAGCTTTATTATTTTTTACCCCCTTATATTGCATCTGTAATCTCTTTGCAGGGTATGGGTGCCTGGAGATCTAGTTTTAATTTTTCTGGTATTTTTTATATTGGAACATTTTTCATCTAGATTTAATTGATCAGTATGTATATTTTCTTTTTGGAAATGTTCCATATAGTGATTTTATTTATTTATTGTATTTATTGCATTTGTTTACCGGGATAAGTCCACTGGCCCTAAAAGAGCCAATTTTCAGTGGTGGCCTGGGGAGAAAAGCTCCAACGAGATACAGAAAAAATATAAAGATTAATTAGTACAGAAGCAGAAACAGTGTTACAGATAGTAAATATAGTAACATATAAAGAATATATACATAAAAGCAGGAATCTAGTTTGTTTGATTACAGTAATATATATATATATATATAGAAAATATACATTAAAGCAGAATTCAATGAATTCAGTCAGAGTGGTATAAACAGAGATAAGTATTATTGTACCAGTATCAACAAGTGAAGATAAAAATAAATATGAAGAAAATATCATCAGTCACTAGTAGCAAAAGACATAGGAGTTTAGTAATCATACAAGGAGAGTGAAGAAGCTAGGTTATGGAGCAGGAACATAGCCAGGAAGAGTTGAGATGATTTTTCAGTATTTGTTTGAAGGTGGTGGTGCTGCCTGTGTTTCTTATAGAAGGCGGAAGTGAGTTCCATAGTTTGGCGATGGTGAAGGAATAGAGGAGTTGATCAGCAAGTAAAGTGGGCTTATCTACTTTTAGAAGTAGATGATTTTCAGATCTTAGATGCTTGCTGGAATGGTATTTGGCAAGTAGAGTTGAGAGAGCAGGACAGTCTATGGGTCTGTAGATTATTTTGTGCACAGTAGTTAGTTGGGTGAATGAGAGATGGCGGGGGATTTCCAGCCCCCTAATTGTTTTAGTGACTTACAGTGGTGGGATGAGAATTTGGCCTTGGTGGCAAATTTTGCTATTCTGTTGTAACACATAGCATTTTTGGATTGCGTAGAATTTCAGATATTAGTGAGGAGAGAGGCACCATAAAGGAAAGAGGGTAATAAAAAAGGTAGTTGCAAGGCTTTGTCTAGTAGAGAGGCTAAGAAAGTGTTGGTGTCTGTAGAGCATACCAATCTTTTGTTTTTTTTATGTTATTGTTTATGTGTAGGTCAAAGTTAAGGTTTTCATCTATAATAATGCCTAGTAATTTAGTGTGTGGAACAACTTCTATAGTGGTATTGTCTTGGGCTTGTATAGTGAAGAGTTTTTTATCAAATGGAGTGGTTTTCCTAGGAGTAAAAATTACTAGTTTAGTGTTTTTGGATTTAGGGCAAGATGATTGTTAAGCATCCAAGATTCAGTAGATGTGAGGGCATTCTGGATAATTTGCTGGAGTTCAGAGCTGGAATTTGCAGTGCATATTATTGTAGAGTCATCAGCATACTGGATTACTGAGCATTGTGGGAGAGTGGTGTGAAAGTTGTTAATAAAGATGCCAAATAAGAGATGACCAAGTATGGAGCCTTGGGGTACCCCTGTGGAATTATTGAGGAAGGGAGAGTAAGACTGTTGCCATTTGGTGGATTGCTGCCTATTGGAGAGATGCTGTTGAACCATTGTAGGGTAGGGGGAGAAATGTGGAGGGTGGATAGTTTAGAGAGTAGGATAGTGTGGGAAACGGTATCAAAAGCTTTGGAGAGGTCAAGGAAAAGTGAAGCAATTATTTTACCAGAATCCCCTGCCTGGTTAACTGTATCAAGGAAGGATAGGAGGGCGGTAGTGGTGATGTGTCCTGGTCTGAAACCATGCTGAGTGGGTGATAAAATTTGATTTTCATGCAGGTGGTTGAGGAGTTAGGCATGGATGCATTTTTTCCGTATTTTAGAGAGGGGTGAGAGAATTGCTATGGGTCGAAAGTTTGTGGTGTCTGTGTTGGTGCCACCTTTGTGTAAGGGGAGAATGAATGTTGTTTTCCCAGATGCCTGGGACAATGGATTCTTTAATTGATCTGTTGAGTATGCTGATGGGATAAGCTATAGAGTTTGCTGCTAGCTGCAGGAAGTGTGGGGGTAGATTGTCAGGGGCCAGAGTACAGGGTTTAAGCTTAAGTAAACGTTTTTTTTAATTGTGCTGGTGGGTATGGGGAAGAATTTTAGGTTAGGGTTAAGGGTAGACTTGTTTTCTGGGATGATTTGGTCATCAGCTATCTTGGTGGTGGTGCTGTTAACTGTAGGAAAGGTGGCGGTTAGGTTAGCTATGGTGTCAATGAAGTAGGAATTGAAGAGGGTAGCAAGTTCAGTGGGAGTTTTTTTTGTGGGTCAGGGGATGGATTGCTTTGAGAGCCTGGGTGTAATAGTTGGCTGATGGAGGACCAGAATTTTTGGGGATTATTTTTATGTTGGCTTTGTAGGTGGAAGTAGTGGTCTTTTTTATCAGTGGTTATTAGACATTTTGCCTGGTTACAGAGTTGCTTGTAATGTAGTAGAGTTGAGGGGTCTTTGTTTTTCTGCTGTGATTTCCAGATTTTATCCCTTGTGGACATTACTTCTTTGGTGGATTTTGAGAGCCAGCACGCATGGTTATGTTTTATTCGTTTTTGGCGGGTGAGTGCTTGCCTATTTAGGATGTCTAGAAATGTTGAGTTAAAGAATTCAACAGCCTCATTAAGTGGTAGGGATTTGAGGGGTTTCCAGTTTACTTTAGCTAAGGTTTTATTAAATATGGATGATTGGAACTTAGTAAAATTTCTGGTAGATTTGTATTGGTGTTGGACTGTGGTTGGAGTAGTTTTGCGTATGATATATGCTGGGTGGTGGTCACTAATGGTATTAGGTAGTATGCCTGCACTGATGACATTGAAAGGGTGGGACACTAATATCCAGTCTATTGTGCAGCCCCAGTTGTAATTGTTGTGAGGTCTAGTGATGTCTTCAATTAGTTGGGAGAAGTTGTAAAGATTTATGTTTTTTGAGGGGTTGTTATGGCCTATATCTAGCCAATTGATATTTACATCACCTAGAATGATGGTTTCATTATCTATATTTTGGGAAGTCCAGGCAAGTATGTTTTCTAATATTGGTATGTTGTTTCCTGGGGAAATATAAAGAGCAATTATGCAAATGTTTTTATGGTTGTTAAGTTTTAATATAGAGAGTAGTACTTCGGCTGGGGAAAAGTTGGGTGTTGGTTTTGAGTAGGGGATTAATGTGTAATTACTTGGGGAAAGTATTGCTACTCCTCCTCCTCCTCTCTTGTTGGATCGATCAACTTTCAGGCATGAGTAGCTTGGGGGGAGAAATTCAGTGTCTTTTATATATGATTTCAACCAGGTTTCAATAGCTGCTATAATATCTGGATTATACTTGGAAATCCAGGCATAGAGTTCAGGTATCTTGTTCTTAAGGCTTTGGAGATTTATGGTTGATAGCATAAGAGATTTGCTAGGTTTGCTGGAGCTGAGGGGGGCTGGGCATGGGTTGGATTGTACATCACCACATTGGGAAATAGTGCTTTGGCAAATTGTGTAGGTTATACTTCTTATTTTTTTTAAAAAATGGTGTAGCTGCTGTTGGTGGTATGATAAAGGGAGTGTCTTTGGAGAGGTATAATTTTCACTTTGCATAGTACAGAGGTATTAGCTGTGAATAAGCTAGGGTGGATGTCTGAGTAACTTGATAATTGTGGGTTATGTGTGCTGGTTGTACAGGTATGTGCAGGAGGTATGTTGGGTACCTGGAAAGCTGTGATTATTGTTAGGAGAGAGAGTGTAACTGAGAGAAGCAAGTTCAAAGTAATAGTTGTGATGGACATGATGGTGGTTGAGGGCAGTGTGGTAAAGAATATGAGCAGGATAGAAGTAGTTTAGAGGATGGAGTACGATATGGGCTTATTTAGAAATGGGTGGGGAGGTAGAGTACAATAATGAGGAGGTATGATAGGGGAATAATTAGGGGGTTATGGGATAGGTGGAAGAGAAGTATGGGAGGGGTCAGGCTAGGTATAAGGTTGATGTTATGGGGAGGGTGGGGATGGCGGCAGGGAGGGGAGCGGAATGAGCTTAGCGAATGGAGCGGGTTCAGCCCCACAGGGAGAAGACCTGAAAAAATTATCAGTTTAAAGGTGAGTACAGACCTTCAAGTATCAGTATCTAACAAAAGCTTAATTGAAGTAGCACTGGAATACTTTAAAACTGCCAAACAGCCCTGTTTATGTGCCTCCAATGTAAATTAGAGAGAGTTGTGATTAGTCTAGAGACTATGCTGAAAGTAAAAGCAAAATTTACTAATGTTAACAGTAAAGGCTTGGGACTCTGTGTGTGTGTGTGTGTGTGTGTGTGTGTGTGTGTGTGTGTGTGTGTGTGTGTGTGTGTGTGTGTGTGTGTGTGTAAGGCTGATTCAAGGTATTGGCCCAATCTAGTGTCAGTTGGCTGGAACCCTTCACTGATGTTGTGCATACACCTTTAAACCTTAAAACCTAACAAAAACTAAGTTGCAATTCACCTAATACAACAGAAGAGCTGTAGGGTGTCAGGTTCTTGCTTCCTGGAGTTTTATTTAGTTACGATAGTCAGCTTCAGTGGATGAAGTGGAAAATGTGTATTGTAGTTAATCTCAATTAGGGGGGGTGGGGGTCATGCATGAAAGAAACCCATGCAACTGAAAATAAAATTAAATAAGGCAGAATTAGTGCAAAGGTTACAGAATGTGAAGTGAAAAGCATGCAAGGTATACAGATAAAAAGTAAAATTGATTAAATTGCATACATTATCAGCATTAACATGCAGCCTCTGATTGATAACAGCTGTGCAATCCAACAGTGAATACAGACGGGATATATTGCACAAAGCAAGTATGGCTGTTCTAAGGCAACAATTTTACAGCCAAGTTATACAATATGAACAGTAACATGAACTACCATGGTGGTGCAGCAGTAGCATTGTTGCCTTACAGTAAGAGGTTCTCCCGTTCGATTCTTGGCTGGATTGGGGGGAGTGCCTTCTGTGTGGAGTCTGCATGTCCTACCCGCGGTTGGGTGGGCATTCGAAAGACATGTGTAAATGGGCTTGCCTTCGTGGAACGTTGAACATTGAGCTGGCACCTCGGCGTTCATGAAAATCTGCTGCCAATCATTAGCGGACTGGAGTTCCGCTGTGGCGACCCCTAACCGGGAAAAGCTGAAAGGCAACAACAACAACATGAACTACACTCACTTAGCCTTCTATAAAAGCAATTAAAAGGTCCAGCCTCTGAGCCTTCTAAGGGCAGTAGCATACAACAGGAATGCATACAGATACAGTCAGAACACAAATAAAATTTGCAAGCAGTTAAAAGGATGCCTGGCAGATATATAATTAAGCTCTACTATCATGAAATAAGATAGACATACAAGTAGTTTGTCAGTTAATACAGTAGCTAGCTCTCAAAGCATATAGGAGTTCTTAACATCAGTTACAAACTCAGCAACATCAGATGACTCAGCAGTTAACAGAAATAACCAAATTATTCAGAAGTTGAGCAGTAATAAGACAGTAATGCACATCAACTCTAATAGAAATGTAGCACTGCTCTACTTACTAGCTGTGCATGCACAATGAACAGAGGGGCAGGGAACCTAAAGCAGTAATAGGATGGAAAATAAATGTGAGTTAGGTAGTTGAGAGATGGTTTAAAGATAGCGCTAGAGAAGGGGACTGACTAATGAAGATAATCAGTGGGTGGGGCTGGGAGTAACAGACAGGGAGTGGAGTAGAGAGCAGTTAGAACAGGAGTAGCCAGGAACTTGTGTCCCTCCCCCACAGGGAGAAGACCTGAAAAAATTATCAGTTTAAAGGTGAGTACTGACCTTAAGATATCAGCATCTAATGAAAGCTTAATTGAAGTAGCTCTGGAATACTTTAAAACTGCCAAACAGCCCTGTGTATGCGCCTGCAGTGTAAATTAGAGAGAGTTGTGATTAGTCTAGAGACTATGCTGAAAGTAAAAGCAAAATGTACTAATGTAAACAGTAAAGGCTTGGGCCTGTTTGTGTGTGTGTGTGTGTGTGTGTGTGTGTGTGTGTGTGTGTGTGTGTGTGTGTGTGTGTGTGTGTGTAAGGCTGATTTAAGGTATTTGCCCAATCTAGTGTCAATTGGTTGGAACTCTTCACTGATGTTGTGCATACACCTTTAAACCTTAAAACCTAACAAAAACTAAGTTGCAATTCACCTATTACAACAGAAAAGCTGTAGGGTGTCAGGTTCTTGCTTCCTGGAGTTTTATTTAGTTATGATAGTCAGCTTCAGTGGATGAAGTGGAAAATGTATATTGTAGTTAACCCCAAGGAGGGGGGGTGGGGGTCACGCATGAAAGAAACCCATGCAATAGCTGTGCATGCAAAATGAACAGAGGGGCAGGGAACCTAAAGCAATAATCATAGGCATTAAGAATATCACCTATATCCGAGACATTTTCCCCTTTCTTTTCATGAAAGATACTTTTAATGTTATTAGCTTTTGAATGTATTTTGATTCTTGTAGATAAATTATGTAGATATTTGGAAGAAGTGGCCAAAGTATTAATTTTTAGTTTTTCTAGAGCTAAACTAGTTTTATGTGTTAGAATTTCATTGTATTTATTGTTTAATACTTCTACTTTCTTTCTCGTCTCCAAATTGTCTTGATTTCTTCCAGCTTTTACTGACAAAAGTTTGGATTGTAGATCTAATAATTCAGAATCCCATTCTCTGATTTTTTTTATACCAAGTTAGGGTTTTGCCATATATATAAGCTTTTAATGAGTCCCATATCATTATTTTATTTATCTCCGTGGTGTAGTTAATATCCAAGAAGAACTCTAATTCAGATAATAGCCAGGGTTTGAACTCTTTAATTTTAGTTATATGTGTTGGAATTCTGGAGTTAAAGATTAATGGTTTGTACCCATTTTGAAGTTTTAGTATCAGTGAATTGTGGTCTGAAAAGGGGCAGGGAATGATTGAGAAATTAATGATTTTAGAGTGTAAGTCATGGGCAGAAAATATTTTATCTATTCTAGTTTGGGTACCAAATCTGTGATCTTGATGGTAAAACAACAAAGATTTATCATCTTTAAATTTGAAAGTTTCTTCAAGACGAAATTATTCTACCCACTTGTTTAAAGCTTTTGATACAGTAGATGTCTTTTATTTGTAGTTTCAGAAGTATCAAATATACAATTAAAATCTCCACCTAATATTAAGTTGCCTTTATAGTTATTGGAAATGAAATCCAAGTTTTTTTTAACAGTTCCTGATCCAATGCCTGGGAACCAATATAGACTGGCTAGGGTGCATAATCTGTTACTACATTTAACTATTACAAATGCCATAAGGCCTTCTTTATCTTCATACTTCTAAATGATTTCTGGGTTAATCACATTTGTTTTCCATAAAATTGTTACCCCCTTTTGACTTTGTTTTATAAGTGGACTGCACCAATATTATATATTTCTTGGGATTCCATTTTTAGTTGTCATTTGTTTTGAAATTAGTTTCCTGAAGGAATACAATTTGTGCTTTGTTCAATTTTAAATATTTCAGTAGATTTGATGTCTTGCTAGGATTGTTTAAGCCATTGGTCTTTAAATCCATCTTAGGTTATTTGAACTATGTATTTTTTTGTTTTAATGTGACTAGTAAACATTTTACTCTGATAACTATAAAGTATATGTTTGAGCTTTTAAAGGAAATTATTAGTAATATACTTTGAAGGTTTATCAATAAAGTAATGTTTTGATCGGGCATACTAAAATGTTTTTGTAAAATAACAAATTTAAATTAATAAATGTTAACAAAACTAAGATCTACACTAGCCATGGAATGAAAATCATTCCTAATCTGATGGATAAACCTAAGTCCATCAGATTATCACTCATACCTTGACAAATCAGAACATCTGAGCTCCATCAGTTGAATTATCATATGGAGAATATTTATAATAAGAATAAGCAACATTTATATTATTTTGAACAGATATAGCACTATTGTAGATTAGACAGAATTGTAATACAATATAATGTCTACTTGTTATATAAGTAAGTATTTACATGAAAGATAGATAAGGAATTTAAACATAGTAAATAAGGATGTATCATGTTATTTAAAATATTCACCCTTATTGATGAAGTTTTTCAAAACGTATTACTTAATCTAAATAGATGATAATAATTATACCTAATGTTTATAATGCAGTGTATTTTACTAGATATGTCAGAAGTTAAATTTCATTGTTTGTCAGCATTTAAGTAATCACTTTGTTTGTATAATTAGCAAAGGATAAACTGAGTGATTATTGTCAATTTAATACTATTTGTTCAGAATGTGTTTATTACATGCTGGGACATTCCTAGTTCAGGCTTCTATTGTTTACCTTGAACAACTTTGTCAGTTTGATGTCATATATAAAACACTAGTTACCTTGGTAACAGTTTAATTACCATGTATGGTCAAGATGGGTTACAAAAACTACAATTCAAGTTAAAGCAATTACATGATTTGTTATACATATTTACTTATATAAGAAAATCATCATGCTTCCCCTTGATGTTCAACACAGTGTATGCCAATTATGACAAGTTAAAACAGTACTGTTATTATACTCAAGCCATGTTATTAAACTGAGTGGTTATTGTCAATTTAATACTATTTGTTCAGAATATGATTGTTACATTATGTGACATTTCAAGTTCAGGCTTCCACTATCTCTCTTGAATAACCCTGTCAGTTTGATGTTATGTACAAAACACTAGTTGTCCACTTAAGTATTACACATGGGCAAGATGGTCTACAAAAACTACAATTCAAGTTAAAACAATTACATGACTTGTTTTCAAGCTTCCCTTTGATGTTCAGTGTAGTGTATGTCACCTATGACAAGCCAAGACAGTAGTGTTACTATACAAAAATCAAAGTTATTGAATCCAGATTTCAGTATCTAAATTCAGCAGACTGGTTCATCTATGAGACAATTATATATCTTGTGTCCAGATTACTAAAATCAAACACTACATTGTCTATCATGCATGTGTTTTTTTTTCTTTTTCTTCCCTGCTTTAGCTTAGTTATTTGAAACAAGCTGTTAAGCATTATCGTCGCTGTGTTCCCATTACCATAGCATCCTGGGGGCATCTGAGCACTGCCAGTGTGTCTGCGAACCACTCACCAGAGGCAAGCGATGCACCCGAAGCAAAGCCTCACCTCACTAGCAACCCCTAAGCCCAAACTCCCTCCCTCCCTCCCAGTCTGGCAACAGTCAGGAAAAGAACAGAAAGCAAACAAGTCAGCGAAAACAGCTAATAAGCAATTACATGACCTGCCACACACATTCACCTATACAGGAAAACCAACATGCTTCTCCCCGATGTTCAATACAATGTATGCCATTCATGACAAGCTAAAATGGCAATGTTATTAAACTCAAGCCCATGTCATTAAACTGAATGTCTATTGTGAATTTAATACTAGTTGTTCAGAATATGATTATTACATTCTGTGACATTTCAGGTTCAGGTTTCCACTGTCTCTCTGACCCGGTCAATTTGATGTCATGTACAAAAACACTGGTTATCTTGGTAACCGTACTACCCATGGTCAAGATGGGCTACAAAAACTACAATTCAAGTTAATACAAATAAATAACTTCTTATAATGTAGTGACCACAAGCTGTTAAGCTTTATTGTCACTCTGTTACCATTACAATAGCAACCTGGGTGCATCTGATACTGTTAATGAGTCTGTGAACTATTTACCAAAGGGGCGTGATACACCTGAAGCAAAGCATCACTTCACTAGCAACCGCAAGCCTGAATTCTCTCCCTCCCAGCCTGGCAACAGCCAAGAAAGAGCTGAAAGCAAACAAGTTAGCAAAAACAATGAAAAAAATGATAACTATAATGACATCTGCGCCAGCTACCAGACATGGCTGCATCCATGCACACCATATCAGGATCGACCAAGCAGCACACAAAGCCATGATACCCGCCACAAATGCCATCAACCATATCTATACAGAATAATAATGACATTTGTACTAGCCACCAAACACAGCTGTATCCACGCACACCATTTCAGGATTGATTAAACTGCAGTTGTAGACATAATACCCACCATAATTAACACTAATCATAGTTAATCAGAATAATGATGACATTTGTTTTTTTTACTCCAAAGTTTTTTTTATTGATTTTTCAGTAACAATCATTTAAACAACAAATTATGATAAAACTATGTACAAATTTTACAAAGGCCTCAGGCACTGTATGAAATGTTATAGATATAAAGAAGGGTACAATATTCATGCATTCATACTTTCAAAGTGACTAATTTGATGGAGATAGATCTAAATTCAATGAGTGAATAAGGGATAAACCTTTTGTCCAGGGGGTGATAGTCCATTTTCTAGGATATATTTTTGCTTCTTTAACTTTTACTTCCATTGATGCTACTTCAACCAAGAGGGTCTTGAAATCTTGTAAGGTTGGAATGGAGGGTGATTTCCATCTTCTTGTAATACATTTTTTGGCTGCTGCTAGGATTGTCCAAAGAAGATAGTTATTTTTGTTATTCAGTACAATAGATTCATTTACATTCAGAAAAATTAACAGTTTTGATAATATAAAGGAATCAGTAAAGATGGCTTGGAGAAAATTTTTAATATCATTCTAAATTTTCTTAATGTGTGAACAATCATAAAAGATGTGAGACCAATCAGCCTTGCATTTTAAAGAGCATCTCCAACATGTCACCTGCTCCGAGGAGTTAAATTTAGCAATCTTACTAGGCATATAAAAACCTCTATGCAAAATTTTCCAGGAGAAAACTTTCCACATTTGTAAGTTAGAGGTTAATTTAAGAGAATGTAAAATATTTGATTTATTCATAGAAGTTAGGGACAATGTGCAGTCTTTAGTAACAAAATCCCCAAACCTCTGATTAGGAGTAGTCTTATAAATAATAATAATTTTATAAATTTTTGAAATTAAATTTTTCCAATTAAATTCACCATGTAGTATTTCATTCATAAGAGTTATTCATTTAGGTGGAAAGTTAAATGAAGAACTATGTATTGTTCTGCACAAATCTTGAGTGAATGGAAACAGACTATTGAGAACTAGCCAGTCTGATGATGGTAGATCATATTCTTTGATCAGAATTTGTGTATCTATAGTAACTAAATTCTTTGTGCAGAGAAACCAGCATGTATTTTTTTCCTTTCCCAATAGCTGAGTGTATCTAGACTAATATTATCGAAAATGTTTTTGTAGCTTTAAAGGGAAATAAAAGCTGGATCCATATTTTAATGTCAATATTGTTATTTACAAAGCTTCTAAAGGACTTATAGATATGAATTAAGTAATCTAGGTTAGTAAATTTAATAGTATTATACTGTATTTTAATACAAAGTACATACCAAAGTTTGTTACTTAATTTGCTTAATTGTAATTTTTTTATTAGTTTATTTTCATTTAGGATAATACTTGTATGTAGCATTTTCGAAGCCGAAGAATATTTGGGATCTATCCAATTTAGTATTATTTTTAGGTTGGAGGCTTTGATATAGGATTCTAAATCTGGAAAATGTATTCCTGCAAGCTCCCATGGTCTGATATGATTGGTTAGAGTTATTCTATGCTTTTTGGGATACCATCAAAATTTTAATAGCATTTTGTTAATTTCTTTTAAAATGTTTTTACTGGGTAATACAGAAATAGAAAAAGCTATGTAATTTATTTTTGGCAATAAGATCATTTTAACTAATTGCAATCTATCTTCAAATTTTAAATGTAATTTATTCCATTTCTCTATGAGAGCTTTTAGTGAGTTTATAATGTTTGTATAGTTTGTGTTTAAAGTAGGTCTATATTTTCACATAGGTTAATCCCTAGATACTTCAAAGAAGAAACCTGTTTCCCAATTATTTCATTAGTAGTTGAATTAGTATTATCATTAGAATTTTTTTTATTTAAGAGCATATGATTAGATTTAGAGCTGCTAATTTTAAGGCCAGAAATATAGTAATTTTTTTTTCACTAGCATATCTAATTCTTGTAAGGATTCTTTGGAATTTATTAAAGTAAGCAAGATATCATCTACAAATAACATTATCTTGGATTTAAATTGATTATTTATATTTAGGCCTAGAATTTTAGGATCTGACTGAATTGCCAAAGAAAGATGTTCTATTGCTAAAGCGAATAAAATTGGAGACATTGGGCATCCCTGTTCGATACCTTTAGTAATTTTAATTGATTCTGATGTAATGAAGCTAATTTTACATATGCTAAATTGTTATAATAAATATTTTTTTATAAAAGTAATGAATTGAGTGGGGAATTTATATAATTCTAGAATTTTGAAAAGATAATTCAAGTTTAATGAGTCAAAGGCCTTCTCAATATCAAGAGTGATTATGAGAGCCTCTTGTTTGTCTCTATTTAGGATATCTATAGTAGTTATAATTCTTTGGATATTATCTTGGGTATGTCTGTTATAAATAAATCCCGTTTGGTCTTCTGAGATGAGATGGGTTAATGATTTCTTAAATCTGTTAACTAGTATAGATATTAATAGTTTTGTAATCATTGTTAATCAAAGAAATTGGTCTATATGATTTGCATAAATGGAAGTCTTTATTTTCTTTTAATATGGGAATAATTAGTGAGTATCTGCACGAGGGTGGAATTGTACCTTGTAAATAAGATTCATTTAGGGCTTTGTGTAAGAGTGATATAGCAGAGGGTGGCAGAAGCTTATATATTTAATTAATAATACCATATATACCCGGTGATTTATTATTTTTGCTTTCTTGAATTTCCCCTTTAATTTCCTTTAGAGAGATTTGTTTCTGAATCTCATTAATCAAAGTTTCTGATAGATGCTTAAATTCTGGGAAGTTCGAGCTATGCTCTGAGAATTCATGTTGAATGTCTTTGTTTTTGTACTGTTTCGAGAAGTGATACTTAAAAGCGTCCAAGATATCACCAATATCAGAAACTTTTTTATTATTTCTCCCTTTGTGGAGTATACTAAAATATTATTTTCAATGGAATTTCTTTTCACTCTCATTGTTAAATTATGCATATATTTTGGAGATAAGGAGAAATAATTTAATTTTAATTTTTCTAGGGCCAAGTTGGTTTTATGAGTTAAAATGTCATTCTATTTTTTGTTTAAGGATTCTGTTTCTTTTTTCTTGTGTGAAATGGTTCTAGTATTATCTTTATTAATTGATACAATTTGTTTTTGTATATTAGATAGTTCAGACTCCCATTCCTTCATTTTATTATTAAACCATGCGATAATTTTGCCATATAAATAGGCTTTCAATGAATCCCAAAGTATTACTACATTTACTTCACTGGTTAAATTTGTATGTTAGAAAAATTCTATCTCTGTATCAAGCCAAGGTTTGAACTGTTTCAATTTAGTGATATATGCTGGTATTCTTTTAGTGAAAGATAGTTTTTTAAAAGCTGTTTGAAGATTAAAAGTAAGTGCATTGTGACCAGACATAGGGCATGGGGCTATTTTAAAGCATGATATTTTTGTTTTCAGATCTTGGGATATAAATAATTTATCAATTCTGGTTTGAGTCCTGTATCTAAAATCACAGTGGGAAAATTCTAATGAATTATCATTTCTAAGATAAAATAAAATCAAATAACTGTAAGTTATCTACCCATTTTTTAAGATTTTTCCCTATAGGAGTAATATGAAAAGGTCTCTTGTTATTAGTTTCTGAGTCATTCAGCAAACAATTAAAGTAACCTCCTAAAATCAAACTACCCTTAGAATTGTAAGTGATGAGTTCTAAGTGTTTTTTTATTGTTGTTACCCTAATTCCCAGAAACCAATAGACATTGACCAGTGTCCAAATTCTGTTTCTAAATTTTATTATTATAATTGATAAAAGTCCTTCCTTATCTTCATAATTATGCAAAATTTGAGGAGAAATAATGCTTTTCCTCCATAATGTTAGAACACCTCTGGTCTTTTTGGTGTATGAGGAGTTGGATAGTTTTAGATATTTGTTCGGTTTCCAGCTAAAACTATAATTTATTTTGAAGTGGGTTTCTTGTAAAAATATTACTTGTGCTTTATTTAATTTCAAGTATTTTAACAGGTTGAGTCTTTTCCCTGGATTATTTAATCCATTAACATTTAAGGATAGAAAAATCAAATACATCTTATTTATTCAATGTTTTAGAGTGTAATAGGTGTGATAACAAAGTAGTCATAATATTTAAGATTTGCGTACCCTTCTTGGAAAGGTTATACTTTAGCGATGAGGTGCTGATTCCCAATATAAAATACAATTTAAAATCAGACTGAGGCCTAAAAAAAGAAAAAAATATTTAAAGCTAAACGTTTAACAATCAATAAATCAATTAACTGACATGGAATGTAAAACATTCCTAATCTGACAGGAAAAAAAATCCAGTCAGATTAACCATCACTTCCAATTATTTGGAATAAGTTTGCCCAACTTGAGGATCCAGAGTATGTATTTTATGAAATTCTATAGATTAATTGATATGAGCGAACAATATATTGATGTAATATATAGTTTGATTATATATAGTACAACTAAATTTCACTAATAAGCTTTTGATTGATTAAAAAAAAATACATGTCCTTACTTTTGTATGAATTATTATAGAAGCAAAGAATTTACAGTTTGATAATGAGCATGTATAGGTGATATTTATCAATTAAGGTCTCAAAGAGCATCTGAATATGTAAAATTTCCAATAATTTAAAGATAGGTAAATGTAACAGTGTTAACCAGGATAAATCAGTACAGTAGTAGATCAGCATTTAAAGTATTTATAGTAACAGATATTGCATGTAACTAATTGCTAAAGCATTTCTCTCACTATGAAGTGTTATGTGGTTGTCACTCCTCTATATAGCAAAATAACTGCCACTATATGACTGGAAACATGGAAAAAAGCCAGAAGTCAATGTTTATGCGTTTCGTCCACTTTTAATTGTTATGACCTTCTTCAGAATAACCATTTCAACTTCCTAAGCCATTTAAATACCATTCAAAAATAAACATGTGATCTAAAATGACCAATACTGATGTTAAAAGCTTAATTCGAAAAAATCACTATAAAAGGACCTTTTTCTTGGATAAAAAATTGTTATTATTATCAAATATATTTTTGTGCATAAATTAGAAATTACAACCTTTGTGCTTGTAAAAAGCACTTAATATTTATAACATCATTTAACCCAGAAAGCTGGTCTGCATTGAGCAATATCTGCCATAAGGTTTCTTTACACTCTAATTTAACCTTAAAGTTTCCATAAAACAAGTCATTAACTTTCTCAAGTACTGAAAATGTGAACTTTTTAAAATTTAAACAAGTAACAGCATGTTTTGCAAGTGCATTTGGCATGTCTTTTTTTCTTATTGTTAAAGTGTGTTCGTAAACATGTCTACTTAAAGTCCTAATGGTTTTACCTATATAGAAGTGTTCACATGAACCACATAAAGCAGTGTAAACCACATTTTGGGTCTTACAAGTATAATGCCCTTTACTATGAATAACTTTAGTCAGTTGCTTCAAAAACACTGTGTTACTTCCTGATATGTACCTACATTGTTTACAACAATTGCAAGAAATTGTTTTCTGGAAACTTTAAGGTTAAATTAGAGTGTAAAGAAACCTTATGGCAGATATTGCTCAATGCAGACCAGCTTCCTGGGTTAAATGATGTTATAAATATTAAGTGCTTTTTACAAGCACAAAGGTTGTAATTTATAATTTATGCACAAAAATATATTTGATAATAATAACAATTTTTTATCCAAGAAAGGGGAAGGTCCTTTATAGTGATTTTTTTTAATTAAGCTTTTAACATCAGTATTGGCCATTTTAGATCAAATGTTTATTTTTGAATGGTATTTAAATGGCTTAAGAAGTTGAAATGGTTATTCTGAGGAAGTTCATGACAATTAAAAGTGGGTGAAATGCGTAAACACTGACTTCTGGCTTTTTTCCGTGTTTCCAGTCATATACTAGCAGTTATTTTTCCTCTATATAGTAATTTCACATATTTCCCTACTGCTACTAGTTCGTAACAATATTACAATAGTATAATCATAAGCAGAACATATGGAAATGAGATGTATATTTACAAATGATGATGGTTGACAGAGGAGATACTGCTCAAGCAATTCCTATCACAAACTCAGTAAGTTCATATAACCATGGAAAGACTCCAACAATAATTAATAAATATAAATTTACTTTCTAACAAATTATGCAAGGTTTTATATAAAGAAGCATGTCTTAATATTTCACCAACAATTAAATAGTCTTCACTATTATAAGGTAAAACTTGGCAGAGTCAACAATTTTAACATATTTAAATGCAGAGTCATTACTCATTCAAGAATAACTCTTCTTTTTTGTTTTGTACATGTGTATTTACTTCTTTCCTCTTTATTTATTTCCTCTTTCTATTTCTCTTTCAACCTTCTTTTA
The DNA here is from genome assembly GCF_019279795.1 of Protopterus annectens. Lineage (NCBI taxonomy): Eukaryota > Metazoa > Chordata > Ceratodontiformes > Protopteridae > Protopterus > Protopterus annectens. Next base: position 913,323,759 of record NC_056725.1, read on the forward strand.
ATGAAAAGAAACATTTGCTATATAATCCTTAGCATTGTCATTACATTCCTTATGTATTGAGTTGAACATTTGAGCACTGCACAGTGAGTCCCCGTTACTACATAGTTAATCTGCAGCTTTTTACTCAGGTCAGACTTGGTGACCTAGTTAATTGCAATAGTACTGTATTTGTGTATAAACTTTGTTTTCATCATAATAGTTGTTTTCTTTTATATACACACACACATATATATATATATATATATATATATATATATATATATATATATATATATACACATGTTCATATTCTTATGTATCCTTATATATATATATGAGCACATATTTATGTCTACATATCATTACGCACATATATGTTGATTTACATTCTCTGTATTAATTTTGTCAATAACCAAGAGAGCCTTTGTGTTTGAAAGAAAAGTTTGAAAAGGGAATTAAAGGAAAATTCCCCTTCTTAATGTGTTGTCCAGTTATTTTTTATTGTAGTTATCAGACAATCTCTCGTAACACATCTCATATACTGATAAGTATATTAGAGTCTATATTGCAGACATTATTGTGCATACATAATAAGGTAGACTCATTTTCATTTAACTCTTATTTCAATAAATGTTCAAAGAGTTCTAAAATCACATATCTAGCTAGACATCTATCTACTATCCTTTTCCCCCCACTATTGTATATGAGGACAGCATTCCAATTGTAGTAATCCTTTAGGGCTTTAACATTTTGAAATTAGCTTAACTTCTTTATATACCAACTGCAGGATGGAGATTAAATGTAATGCCATTAAGCATGGTTAAGCAGAAATGTATTAATAACTTGGATATTTGTGCCTCACGGGCCAGTCCCTATAACAGTTATATTGTGTATTTCCTCAATAGCTACACTGTAAGGTACAGCATAGTTATACCACATGAAGCAGATATCTCAAATCAAAAATGAATGAGCCTTAGTCCAAATGTGAATGATGGTACTAAAAAATTATTTTATACGCTCCCTATGACTGTCCTTACTGTTTTAACCACTGGGAGATTTTAAACAGGAACAGTTTAGATGTGTTAGAGCCAATTGTAACTAAATATTTATACTATATTCTACTAACTTGTCACCAGATTATTATGACAGCTCTTGATCACAAACTGAGGTCTTAGTTTGTGTCTGTTTGTGTCTTTCAGCTTTTCCCATTTAGGGGTTGCCACAGCAGAACTCCGGTCCACTAATGATTGGCAGTAGATTTTTACGTGCTGGCTTGCCAGGCCTAACGCACAACCTTCAACGAAGAAACACCCATTCACGCATGTCGCCACACAGAAGACGCTCTAACTGAGAATCGAATGGGCAACGTCTGTGAGGCGACAACGCTACCGCAGCACCACCACCACAGTAAATTGAGGTGTTAGTACAGAGCTTTTAAGATGTCTATGAGTCACCAGAACCTGTTTAAACATATATTAGTTACTGTCAGCTATGATGTACAATGTATGGGCTCATATCTGTAACTTATACTTGCCCTAGAACCCCTTAATAGGTATGAATTAATAACAAATGCCTGATTTGCTTTCCTCCTTGCGTATTTCTTTGTGCACATCAATGATCAGGGTACCAGACATGCTTAATGTATGTGCAAGTTCACAGGATTTCACAATATATCAGTTGTATTATCTATGTGGCATCCTCAGGATGGAACAGCATCTGTTCTGATGTTATGCTCATGTTAAGTTGGGTTGTGAATGGTGGAGTTCTGTACTAAAGGAGATTATGATATAGTCAAAAGCAATACTGTACTTAGATGCAAAAATAAGCATAAACTGATTCAGGCCTTTTCTTAATTAGCACAGATGGATATACTCAACGAAGAGTACCTTATCTGGTGTTCATGGCGCATTTTTCACAGTTGTCATAACCACTTTAGTTTGTCATGTTAACTTTTTTTTTTGATTTATTGATCTTGAATTTTACTATATCATTCTAGACTATATCATTGTTTCCCCACAGCAAGAGGCTCTCCTGTTCTACCCCCGGCTGGAGCGCCCCCTGTGCGAAGCCTGCATGTCCCCTCCATGGTCGAATGATGTTCGGTTATTTCCTCAATAAAGAATATGTTAGCGTAAACAGCACAGTGGTCTATAGCATTTCCTCATTCATGTTACTCAAGAGTAATAGCACTTTACCAGAGGCTATTTGAATGATGAAAATTTCTAGGAAATCCATAAACTAAACTTTTTCCCACAACGAGGTAGCCTTCTGTGCCCCACTTTCATATAATTAGTCCAAAACCACTCAAGAAACAAGCTAGAGAGGGACTGGCAAGTCCCAATGGAGTGAAGCATTTGCCCATCTCCAAGCTCCATTTGTCATTAACAGCCAGAACTTACAAACGATGACAGCTGTAAGCATTCTTCCATTCAACAGAAAGTTTCCTTTTTTCTTTTTATTATCTTTTCCTATCCATTATTTACAGAATACTTTCATTTTTTATATATATATACAGTTGCTTGTGTGTAGACTAGAGTAATAACATATTTAATTATTAGTGACATATTATGTAAAGCCACCTCTATTAATTTTTGATCTGTTAATTTCCCAAACACTCGAGGAGACTTGTAATGTAGCAGTGATGTCATCGTCATCTACATAGTCCCGCCCTGGTTACTACAGAGATCAGTTTCTAATTCATTTTACTTGGATCAAATTAATAACTCTAATAATTTCTAACATTTAGTTTAATGTCTTATTTGCGTTATGTTTGAAGTAACTTCAGGCTGCTGAATCAGCGAGATAGGCAAATGAGATCTCCGTTACACATCAGCAACACTCTTACAGCTGACCATGGATTTCTAACACAGTACACCAAGGCAACTCAGACGAGCTTCTTAATGTTAAACACAGCTCAGTTTACAGGCAGGCATGAGAGTATTTGAGTGAAACAAAAAAAAATGGAGAAGCAACTTTTGAATTCAGTGCAGTGCTCGAGGTTACTTTCCTCACGAAAGAAAGAAATGACAGTTTGGAATGTTAAAACGCTAAGCTGGAAACAGAGTCGGGAAAGAGTATTATAATATGTTGAAGTCATATAGTGACAGAATGCTTGAAATGACTTCAAAAAAAAAGGAAAAATAAATAAATAAACATATAACAAGAGTTATTTGCATTGTATATGTATAAAATCAGATTCTGAAATTATCTATTTCAGATTGCTAATTAAAAGGAGAGTTCAAAAAATGACCTGTTTCAGAACTCTCCCTACACCACTTCCCTTTTCTTCCCTTAACAAAGTAATGGAAGAAAGGAAAGGCAATTCAATAAATAAATGAACATATGTGTATAGGATTCAACTAGCTGTACAACCTAGGTATCATTAGCAGTTGTATCTAATAATAGTATAGCATTATTAATTTTAGATTGAAAGTTTTATAAAGACACATGCAAGACAAATAAAGTGATGATACATACTTCTTTAGGTCTAGATTTCCATAAACATTTATGACTTAGTTTGATCTTTGAGAGAATTAGGAAGTCCAGTAATTTTGGCTCCAGTTTTCAATTTCTTCTTTCTTACATCCATCCAGTTGTTTTTCTCAGATGATCTTTTAAGGGTCATAGATGGTGTCCAGCCCATACCTTCTGGGATTGTAATGATTTTATTGTTTTGGATAAAAGAAACAGCTTCTTCTATATTGTTGAAAGATCTCATCTCATTCTGGTTTTGGATTTTGATTTTGGCTGGATAGACTAATTGTGCTTTAATTTTATTTTGCTTTAAAAACCTTGCCAGTGGCCAAGAGCTTTTTCTCATTTCTAGGACTCTTGTGGAGTAATCATTGTCTAGCCTTATTTGGTTTCCTTTAAAAGATAATGGACTTTTCCACCAAGCTGTTCTCAGAATAAGTTCTTTATCTAAGAAGGATAGGAACTTCACAGCAATAGATCTTGGAGAAGCATTATGGGAAGAAGAAATAGGTTTCCCTATGGCTCTATGTGTTCTCTCAATCCCGTAGGACATACCTTCTTTTAAGTCTAAGTATTCAGGCAGCCAGGAATTTAGGAAGGAAATAATATCTTCTCCTTTTGTTTTTTTTTCAGGGAGACCAAAGATTCTAATATTTGTTCTTCTCTCTCTGTTTTCAAAGTCATCTACTTTATTTATTAACCAGCTATTTTGTTGCAGTATGGTCTCACAGTGGGATTCATCTTCCTTAAGCCTTTTATCTATGTCATTCAGTGAAGTTTCAATGTTCAGAATTTTGGATTGTTGCTGCTGGAGGATTTCCTTCAGAACATCAGTTTGTTGTTGACAGTTCATCTTTAAAGTTTCAAGATTGTCAGTAAATCTATCCATTTTTAAAGACAGTTCCTGGAGAGTGGTAGATATAGACTGGATCTCCTTCCTTAATGTGGAATCAGCATATGAAGATTTTGAGTTGCTCATCTCTGTTTAGTTGTATAATCCTTAGTTTTGACAGGACATTATTTAAGAAAAGGCTCCAAAGTTGAGAATCTAGTAGATGATAGATTCCCAAATAGATTGTATAACTTTAAGGAGCTGGTAATAGAAATTTAAATAATAATTTTCCTGTTTCTTAGTAACTGATATGGAGCTCAAGAAAAAAAGCTGTTACCAGTTGGCCATCTAGGCTCCACCCCCTATGATGACATTTGTAGTAAGAGCTTGCTACTATTATTAACCAGGATATATATGACATTGCTATATCATACTTTAACTGAAGAAGGCATTAGTCTCCATGACAACATTTTTTAACACTCTACTGTTACTGCTATTATATGTTGCTTTGTTTGGCTAATATATAATATAAATAGTAACCCATCTTGACCTACCTTTGTTTTTGAAGAATTATTGGACTTTTGAACATTCTGAACAAATCATTACTGTTTCTCAGTTGTTTAAAAAACCCTTCTTTTTAAAATAAAAACAGATGACAAATGATGTACTATATCAGTTGATACTTTGAGAGATGTAGTTGTAAGAGTTATTTTTGGGACGGCTATCTTGGAATCAGTTTTTTGTTTCTTCTTTCTAGAATCAGTCCAAGCATTTGTTTCTTTTATTCTTTTAAGAGTAGGGGCCATCCATTCAATTTCTTCTGGAATAGGCACTATGTTATTGTTTTTGATGAATATAGTAGCTTCTTCTAAGTCATTAAAGGTTCTCATCTCAATGGCAAAAAGTATTTTTATCTTGGCTGGAAAGGCAAGCTGTGCTTTAATGTTGTTTTGTTTGAACAGTTTTATTATTGGCCAGACTTTTTTCCTTTGTTGTAGTATTCTGGAAGAATAATCATTATCAAACCTTATCAGGCTTTGATTGTATTTTAAGGTTGATTTTCTCCAAGCAGATTTTAATATTAGTTCCTTGTCCAGAAATGAAATAAATGTTATAACTATGGATCTGGATGGAATATTTGTTGAATTAAAGGCAGGTTTCCTCAGTGCTCTATGTACCCTTTCAATTCCAAATGAAAGTCCCTCTTTCAAGTCTAAAAATTCAGGAATCCAGGTTGTTAAAAATGAGATAATGTCTTCACCTTCAGTGTTTTTAGGCAACCAGAGATCCTTATGTTGTTTTTCCTTTCCCTGTTTCCTAAGTCATTTATTTTGTTAAGCAGCCATGTATTCTGTTTAAGTAGAAATTCTTTTTGGGATTCTTCCTCTTTGACTCTCCATTCAATGTCATTTAGAGAAGTTTCTATAGTTGTTATTTTTGTCTGGTGTTGCTGTAATAGTTCCTTAAGAGTCAGTCTGTTTTTGAGAATTTAATTTGAGATTTTCTAAGTAATTTTTAAAGCCATCCATCTTCAAAGATAGTTCCTGTAAGGTAGTTGTTATCAGTTGCAGTTTTTTTTTTCAAAGCAGCATCTGGGTGAGAATTCCTTGAGTTGTTCATTTTCAGTGATTCAATATATCTCCAAGTTACTTGACAGGAAAAGTTTTGTATATCTCCACCAAAATTGATATTTATGTAGTTTAGTAGTTTATCTATAGATTTCTGACGTTTTAAACTTGAAAATAATAACATGTTCCTATATTATTATACTAGTTTATGGAGCTCTGAAAATTCACTGCTCTCAGTTGGCCATCTAGGCTCCACTCATGCAACTATATCTTTTTCTAAAAGAAGTATTAAAACCATTTTAATTAGTTCAAACAAAAAAATCAGAGACTTCTGCTAAGATACTTTGTTATAATACATAGACTTTCTCAGTGGAATGTGCTTCTTTTGAGAGAGTGCGCATGTATTGACTGTGAGGGAATCAAATGAATACGATAGTCATATAGCTTTTTGAGAAATACTGTCCCTGTAAACATTGTTTTGCCTGTGAGGGAATCACAGAAATATGATGGTCATTTCGGTTTTTGAAAAATACTTTCCCTGTAAACAAATCCTATCAGTAGTCAGTCATGACCTTGAAATTACTGTTAAATTACCTGCTGCTCAGCCTTTTGTGCAGTGGTTAAGTAGCTCTCAGATAGAAGCAAAGCTTAGTGCCAGCCTGTGACAACAAAAGACCTCTGAAACACAGTTTTTACTTGCGGTGTATAAAAGACCATAATAGTTCCCCAAAGATAAATCACAATAAGATGCACATGCAGTAGAGACACTCTGTGCACATGCCATTTTTTCCCTTGGACTAAAATACCTGCTCCAGTTCTTCAGAATAACATAAAAAAGCAAAGCACTTATTCAACTATTGTAACAGAAAATAAAGTAATGTGATTATATATTGAAACCAAGCTTGTTTCTTTATTTTACTGTATAGTAGTTGACTGTGGTGGATTAAGTGTACTTTGTGCCCTGGGCTTATTTTTTAGGACGATGCTTGAACATGACACATAGAGAATCATGGAAATGTAATAGGCATTTAAAGTAAGCACCAAAGAAGGGGGGGGGGGCAGAGAATCATTTAAATAATGGTGCTATAGCAAGTCTTGTCTCTGAATGACATCTTTGACAGGAGACATTTTCGTTCTGAATAAATGAGCATTAAGTTATAAAAAATGGAGCCCTGTGAAACATTAAAGAGCAGAGGGTATCTCAAGGAAAGGTTAGGCCAGAAACAACCTCCTTCTAACTACCTGCATTATTACTAGTTTATATGGTCACAATTAAGTCATTCATACTTAGCAACTTTGTAATGGTATATCTCTAGCATCCTACAAAGACTCTTAGATTCCAGCACATTTTTTTTCTGAAAAAGTCACATTAAATACTAAATAAGTGAAACTGAAATCACTTGTAAACAGTAAGTGGCATTTTAAGAAGAGCAGATCTCAGTGTTGTTCACTACTAACTATATGGCAAAAACAGTCAATATGGTCAAAATCTTTACATCAATATTACTTTAGCCCCAATATTTTTAATGCTGTTTACTTCTTAGTAATATTGCTACATATATAGCGATAATTTATTGGTTTAGTGATGTTGTGTAATCTACACCAATGTCACTTATTAGAATTAGTACACTTATATGTTTTTATGATAATTCCTGTTTATCTTAATGAATTTATTCTGTAGAAGCTCTGTTACTGAAGACTAAAATACAATATTTATCCGCAGCATGATTGTCTAAATATGAATTGTCTTTCTTTAATAACCCTTTACAGATTGTTCAATGTCCATCACTTAACCCTACTTCTGTAATCCCTATAGTGGACATAGGAGAACCCTGCAATTGTGTAGTTGTTATTAATACTGTGCTTCCTACTAGATTAGATTTCAAAGGCGTTCTGTTGCACAATCCAGATCTCATTCTTTTTCACAGATGGCTCCTTTGTTCCAAGAAGTGATGGTGAACTTATAGCAGCCTTTTACATTTGCAAGCAAGACAGAATTTCATTAACCAGACAATTAAATGCAAATGTGTCTGCTGAAGTATCTGAGCTTATAGCTATAACTAAAGCTTGTAAAACTGGAAAAGATCTGTCAGTGATTATTTTTACAGATTATCATTATGCCTGTAGTGTAGTTTATAATTTTGGTACATTTTAAAAGAAAGGTGTTATTTAACATCAGCAGGGGCATTTATTAAAAGTGTTGTTTTTGTTAATGAATTGCTAGATGATTTATTATTGCCAAGGGAGAATGTAGTGGTAAAATGCAACACACATAATACAGATTATTTCTTTGTTATCAAAGGTAACACTTTTGCAAATATGGTGGCAAGGCAGGCTGCAATTTCATATGGTGTTCAGGCTGTATTTTGCAGCAGTTGAATGAATGAAAAACTTTTCTTTTCAAGAGTTTTTGTCTTTTCAGGATCAGACAGAGGACTGTGAGATAAGGAGGTGGATAAGCGATGGCTGCAGTTGCTCTTGCATCCAGATGGTTGACTAGTAGCCCCACTAGATTTCTAAATCAGTTGGTAAAAACCTACCATCTGCCTTTATATTTGGGCAAAACTGCATTAATAAAACACATTTCCACTGATTGATGTGCCCCTCATCTATCAGAAGTTGTTCAACATTTTGTAAATACTTGTGTAATTTGTTTCGAGCATAATGTGTCTAAATCAGCACCTGTATATTCACAATCAATGAAAAGGCCTTGGGGACCCTTTTACTTCCCTCTGTGGGACTTTATTGATTTTCCAAAACTGCATAAACTTTGTTATGTATATGTAATTATTGACTTTTTTCTGAATGGCTAGAAGTATATTCTTGCATTAAGAATGGTGCACACACAACAGCAAAAAAGTTATTAACTGAACTCATTCCTAGATTTGGTGTTCCCAGTAGCATTCAGTCTGGCCAGGGCTCCCATAGTCAGTAATACAGCAACTTTGTAGAATCTTAAATGTTAAGCTACAGTTCTATTGTCCCTATAGACCACTGGCCTCTGGATAATGGAGAGAACTACCTAGACAATTAAGCTTAGACTAGCTAAAGTTTGTGAAAAAAAGGTCTTAAATGAACAGAAGCATTACCTTTAGTTTTATTTAGTATTAAAAGTGCAGTTAGTACCCCTGTAAAATTGCCACCTCATGAAATCCTCATCAGCAGTCCCATGAGAATGGCCACTACCCCCCCCCCTAAGAATTTAGAATGATAAGATATTGATGAGACCATGTTTTCAATTTGTAAATCCCTGTGTGCTCTTCTGTGGAAATACAATGGAGTCATTCTGCATGCATCACAACAACCAACAGAGCGGGATCTCCATGGCCTGCACCCTAGAGACATTGTATACCATCAAAGTACATTCATGAAGAAACTCACTTAGCCCTAGATGAAAAGGACCTTACTTGGTTTTGCTCACAACTGTTACTGCCATACCTTTTAAGGGCCTCTACACCTGGATAGATGGGTCACATGTCAAAAAGACACACCCTTGTGATGAGCACAACCTAGACACCACTGAAATTAGACTATGTGAACCAGCAGAACCTAGTGCCAGCCAAACCATACAACAAGCCAGGGATATATCTGTATCCAGAAGTGATAGTTCATAATGTTTTGCCATCCAGACAAAATCCAGAACCAACTATGAACCGTTTGCTATCCAACCTGCTTCCATATCTTCCATCCAGATCTCATCTGGAACTAAATACAGTTAATTACCCTTGTTGCCAAACCAGGAAGTTAAATCCTGTGATTCTTCTACCTCACCCTTGTCTGATTCAGCTTCCAGTGATTCTTCTTCAACCTCAATAACATTTTTTCTTGCTTCCAGTTCTAATATTACTGATTCATCCCACCTTTTGGATACTGATTTAGACATTGTCTTACCTAGGCAATGATCCTTTTTGAAATCATCTGAGATAAAGGGCCTTGGATGATGACTTCTTGGTAACTGATTTTTTTCTCACAATGAACACCACTCCCAAAGTCCTTGTTTATAGTTTCTTCAAAACCCTTTCCAGCCCCAACATGCTCACTTATCCTGTGGACCAGTCATTACTAAGGTTATTGTGCTTTTCATCATTTGGTTCACCTGCTTTTGCTATCAGGTAACCATAAGTGCTTCATCCACTGTGACCATTAGAACTATAAGTACAGAATAATTTCTAAACAGACATATATACTTTGCTAAAACTAATGACAGACATTTGATTAGAAGTGAATCAAGAACACCTGAATGGCATCCAAGATTTAATAATTTTTCCTGCTTTGTTGCATACCTATGCACATATCCTCCTGTTATTAACTGCTGGGTTTGTGTGCATATTTCTGCTGGACATGATAGGGATATTCCATTGATTCCTATACCAGTGATTGAGTCAGGGCTTCATACTACATTTCATCTTATCTTTCTTGCTATAAATTGGAAGAATAAACATGTTTGTACTCCCTTTACCATAATGTCACTTAAACTGTCAATGACTGTTAAGGGACATGTTTGCCATCACAAAAATAGAACACTTTTTATCGGAATTAGTGCCAGCAATTTCAAGTGGAGAATTTATGATGGAGCTCGAAGGCTGGGCATTGCAGCATTGTATGAATATTACTATATTTTGGAAATTAAGCTTATCCCTGGTCACCTACAGACTGGTCTGGCTGTTGTTATATAGGTCATGTTATTCCATCTATTGAATATACAGCTGCTTTACCACAAGGAAAGAGTCATGATGATCATCACAATAGAGACTTTAAAGACATGTCTAACCCAGCTGGAAAGATAGATGTCTTCTGGATATATCATAATGCTGTACAGAAACTACTTTTAAAGGGATTGCTCACTTTGATCGTGGTCATGGAGGCATTTCTGGAGCAGGCATTGTGTCTGTGTATTAGGTGGTGAAGCTCATCTGGGAGCTTAAAAAGTTGTTTAAGCTCTTGAAAATATTAAGTAATTCCACTTTTGAGCCTATTAGTTTGGCAACCCAAGAACTGGCTGCAATGCACAGTGTGGTGCTACAGAACTGCGTGGAATTTGACTTTAACCTTATGTCTAAAAGGGGTGCATGCAGTCATTCAAATGGAGTGTTGCTCATTTATTCCCAATGACACTAGTGACATCTGTAGCCACCTAGAAAAAATTCAGAAAATCAATGAATATTCACATGCCAAAGAAGCTGATAGTTCCCAATAGACAAGGTTAAACAATCCTTTCTCTGGATGAGGAGGAGGGATTTTAAATTTTGTTCATGTTTATAGCAATTATAATTATCATGTTTGGCTTTCTTCTTTTCTTGAATAAAGAATGCATTTTAAACTTCTTAGAATATAGAAGGAATATCTCATTGCAACTGTATAAAATTGAATTATCGCCATTGACCACTCTTGATAAAAATTGTAGCACAGTTGAAGACAGAAATAAAATTGCAAGATTTTAATAAAATATATGATAATCTATATAAATGACTGGTGGAATGTGAAAAAAATCACATAGTATAGAATGCATTACTGATGATTATTTGCAGTATTCAGACTGGTTTTGTTTAAAATGCAGGCATGTTTTTATTGCAAATAACACTATATTTTTTAAAAAAATGTGTAAATATCATTCATGTCAGAGAAAAAGAAATGGCATGTGACAAATGTCTGACAGTAACTGAACATTTGTCTGTTCATCTGAAAACATGTAATCATAGTCTAATTATAAGAAGTCATTATGGTTTGGGTGATGCTTTATGTGACAACTGTGCCCTGGCCCAGCAATCAAGGAGCCTCCATCCTCACCACTAACACCAGGGAGGTCGTCTCCTAGAAGAGATGAAAGGATAACTAATACACACAGTAAAGTACAATTTCACTTAAGTGCATACAAGATCACAGTCAGTCTGGGGCTGGTTACTCCTTTGCTCACCAGGTCCCCAGTAAGACTCCTGACTGGCACAGCTATATGGTCCAGGTCTCAGCCTAACTGGGCAAGCTAAAACCTCCAGTACCATCTCTGTCCAACCAGTGCTTCATGTCTCTGCTCAGGTAGCTGACACACACACACACACACACACACACACACACACACACACACACACACACACACACACACACACACACTTAGAGAAGAGGTTACACAACTACACAGACTTTCCTGGGAAAAGGCTGGCACAGTTTCTCCAGCTGTGCCTCTATTTCCCAGACCATACGGTAGTAATTTCTGTCACCACCCAATTAATAATATCAGCTACTAAAAGGCCCTTAAAAGGTTTCCAATTATTACTGTGCAATATTATTATCCTACGGTAATGTGACTATTCAGTCTAGGCTTATTAGAGTGGCCTATTACAATAAACTCTATAAATATGCAATGTACTCTAGAGCTTATCTCTACACAAACCAGCCACAGGTAGAAGGTTTTAAAAATATTTAATAATAAATAATTAAAACACAAGACACAAACTACTACACCAGAGAGATATCTAAGAGTTCAGAGATCACACAGAAACTTAAAATAATACAGTAGGACAGGTCTGATTTCAAAGAAAAATACCTAATTAATCATTACTAGCTTTAACATTTCCTACAAGAAATCACAGTGCTAGAAACTTACATATGAGCTTAGGCAGAGTGCTGAGTTAGATATCCAAGATCAAAATGCTTCTAGTCTCTTGTGAGAAATAGTATTTAAACATTATTAACAAACATGTCTCTAAGGCCCTCCCAAATTACATCACCTTGACACCTAAGGTTTCCCAGGCAAACAAACTGCACCATTTAGCAATCCAACACCTGCCCAGAAACTGACAGCAATATAAGTCATTTTGCATGTATATTCTAACAGAAACCAGAGCAATAAAGCACATTGCACATCTAAATTCTGGTCATAAACTTCAGCCCTAAAACAATGGGCATGAAACCCCCATCCAGATGCACCGGAGCCAAATTCTAACATGAAAGGGTCACAACATGCTTCACTGGGCCAGTAGAATGCAATGTTGTCACATTTTTTCAGTTCCACATTTCACAATATTCTTTTACACTCAAGAAAACATACCTGTATTTTACATTTATTTACAAATGCCAGAATTATATATCAAATTCTACTTGACAAGGCTGGCAGCCCTTGTCCATATCTCCTCAATCGTCACACTTTACACCAGCTGATGGGAGAATGTAAAGGGTGAGAGGTACATGGAAGGGAAAATGTTAGTGCAGACATTTAGTTTGTAATATGCTTTAATAAGCAGAATGAAATATTGAATTTTCTTCAGTATGTATCTGTTGATTTGCTTCCTGTCTAATATTAGAAAGTGCTGACAGGGTTAGAAATGTATAACATTTCCTCTGAGTAGAAAATTGCATCAGGAACTTGGAACTCATGCCTAATATAGAATGTCATAAACAAGTAGTCAGGAGATCTTAGCAAAATTTATGCTGTAGTGTTCATTTTTAATTCTTTGGTGATTGTTACAATAATGTTGCTTATAGTAAAAGAAAGTATAAAACATAAAGCATTATCTAGTTGTAGCAGACAGAACCTTCATTTCCTAGTCACCCTCGTACATATTTCTCTGTGTAATAAAATAGCTTATTATTCTCTGCTGAACTCTTTTGTGTGAAAATGATTTGGTACATTAACAAGTGCCCTTGGTCAAGGGGGTCTATATCACTTCGGTGAAGTGACTAACTGTCGAATCCCTATTCCTCAAACTAAATCCATCAAAAGCTAAATCTGTCAAACATTTATTTAAGTACATTTTTTCCCAGGGGGGAAAAAAATAGTTTCTTTCCCCTGGGAAAAAAAATTTGCATAAATGAACTTTTGACGGATTTAGATTTCACTGGATTAAGTTTGATGAACGAGGATTTGATGGTTTGTCATTTCGATGAAGTGATATCGACCTGGTCTGGGTACCCTTATATAATTTTCTATTGTCATTCACTCTGTGGTGTATTACTGGAAGAATTTTAGTTTGCGAGACAACATTGGGTAGGAAAGTAGTATAACTTCAGGTCCCTTGCTTTCTGTATATTCTTAGGACCACCAAAGGTTATTGCGAAGAAAACACCGGAGCCAAAAAGAGTAAAAAAAACAAAGTGTGAGGTAACCTTGGCAAAACAGTAAAAAAACACGGTCAGTAGAAACAGTAAAAAACATAAAAAAATAGCCACTCATTCAACAAAAAAAGACAGAACAGTATCGTAAAAACCTAAAAACAAAAGCGCTTGCCTGAGTCCCTGCCTGAACTTCATCAGTCTCTACCTGCAAATGCCTACAATCTAACTTTCTTTCTTAAATCTTCTTAAGGAATAATTTTAAAACACAGTACATCATTGAACAAAGTGCACAGATACAACACAAAAAACAAACAAAAATCCAGCAAATAAAATATATAGAACAAAACAGGTTACACATACAAAGACAAAAAAGAAAAAAATTGTGTAGTACATTAATAATGTAAAAAAAAAAAAAAAAATATAAAAATAATATATATATAAAAAAAAATTAAAAAAAATTATTAAAATAAATAAATTAATAATTAAGAATGAAATGTATTATGTATGTTCATTAATGTCATTACATGCTTAACATAACAAGTTATAACAAAAATTATAATAAAAAATATATACTATCGACCAATAAAACATGTAAAATATATAAAACAAATAAATAATGAATATATATGTAACAAAAATATAAAATTAATGTATTATTAAATATGAAAATATAGAATTTTAATTATTAAATAGTAAGAAAATGAAAAATGTTTAGTAAAATACCAAAGACCCAAATACAATTTGAACAGTATGAATGTGGTAACCTATTAAATTGAAAAATTGTTCAAAAAAATGTACAAAATGTAACAAAGAAAAAGAAAATTGTACAAAACAAAAGAAAAAAAAGAATACAAACAAAAAAATATATATAAAAATAAAAAAGATGATAATATGTCATATAAGATGATATAAAAATCAGAATCAGAATAGTTATGTTAGAAGGACATATCTACGAAGAAATGAAAATGATTCAACAAAAGAATAAAATGCCAGGTTCAATATGGTATTGCTAAAAACAGTATTCAACAAATAACTCTTCTTTCACTACTTTCTTGTAAATTGTAACCATTTCAACTTTCATTGGGTAAATTAATAGTAGGCAAATTTCCATGACGATGGATGTACAAATGAAGATGAAGCTGTGATCCACATTACAATTACAATGTAA
Source organism: Protopterus annectens (assembly GCF_019279795.1). Taxonomy (NCBI): domain Eukaryota; kingdom Metazoa; phylum Chordata; order Ceratodontiformes; family Protopteridae; genus Protopterus; species Protopterus annectens. The sequence continues at coordinate 913,338,829 of NC_056725.1, forward strand.
GTGTTTTGCATATCTTCTGTATTCATCGCGTGATAAACCATGCTCATATAATTAACTTTCATGCCCCCCCCTAGTCCTCCCTATGTAAAACGCTGGGCATTGTTTAGCACTTTTGCAGATAATTAGACAAACTTTGTCAAACCTGAACGTCCAAATCAAATTCTGTAAGTATGTGAACTGAAAATATTGAAAAAAGATAGTGATGAGCACCGCCTACTCTACCACATTTTGAATTGCCTCCTTGCCTCCTGCCTTCCTTGTCTCGGGCTTTCCTTTTTGATGCCAATTCTTTCTTTGTTGTTGCCCCTCTTAAAGGTAATGGTAGGTTCAACCCCAACTTATTTAGTCTTTCTCAGGGAAAGACAAACCAGTATTTTTTTGACTACTACTAGAGAAATCAAATAGCCTCAGGGCAACAGACAAAGGTAAATGAGTAAATATAATTTTTCCCCCTTCTCTATCCCATCAACAGTAAGTTCAGGACTGATGGTACTACTCAAAAAACCAACAGTTCCTTCCTTTGTTTTTTGTTCAGTTGTAAAATCTAACTTGTTCTGAAAATACCAAAATTGCTGTGTAGACCCATTTCGCCTTTTCAGCATGACTCCCCTCCCAAAGATGTTGGAATGATGAACTGTAAAACTCTCTGTCTCTACATGTGGTATATAGATTGTCACACTCTCTAGTAGGACCAGATGTAGCTGAAGACAGACTCCAACAATCATGGCAAACCTGCTTGTAGTGCATGGTTCCTGAGGAACAGTAGCAGCAGTAGTTTTTCGAAGAGGTATTTTACTTAGTGCTGCACAGTGTCGGCATGTGCTTTCTTCAGTGCAACAGCCAAGAAAGGCCCAATGTCTTAAAGCTTGGGCTGGGCATGTAACTCTCAGCCATACCGTTCAACTGTCCTTGATTTTGTAGCCCATCCCAGAGTTTGCCTCATATTTTGCCCTGCCATTCATGAAATCTTTGATTTGCTGGTAACTTGCTGAGGATTATGATCATTCAGTTGTGCCAGACATTAGAGTTTCATCCTTATTGCTCACAAAATAGATTTTGATGCAAATCCTGTCATTTTGTTAATTTTTAAATTGATTTGACTACTCTTTAATCACTGTCCCTAATATGGACCTTTGACTTCCCCCTATTATTTTTACTTTCTATTGAAGTGTGATCTCATTTGCCCCTAATTTTTAGGATCAAACTCATTATTAATCTTGGCTCAAAATTTTGCTTTTTCCAAGAAACAGTGATTGATTAGAGTCAGTAAATACTGACAATTATTATGGTTACAGACTTCTTTTTCTATAGAAAAAATGTTATTTAATTTTCTCCTTTTCTTTTAACTCATTATGCTAACAGTATCAATATAAATGCCCATAATTTGGGATATTTCCCCCCTTAATTAATATTTTGCTTAGTCACTAATTCTTGATGTAAAATATTGAGAACTATGCTTTATGTAGCACCACCTGTGTAAACCATCCTTCTTGTAGTTCAGGTGGTCTACATCTTCCCTAAAATGCATATCTAGTGTGTTTAAAGATTACTCTACTCCAGCCTGTTTGCCCAAAAATCTGAGAAAGAAAGACCCAAATAAACAGAAATATCTAAATAGTGATTTTGTTTACATAATTCATTTAGAGAGTTGATATCATGAGTATTAACATGCATTTTCTAATGTCAAGGTGATAAAGTGTATAGTGTTAGTATTCTAACAGTATTTTAAAATTAAAAAAACACTGTTTATGAGGATTTCTGTGAATTCTCAGATTTTGACCCTGAAGCTCAGGGTCTTTTGATTAATTTCAGATCTTATAGTCATTGCTAGGTTTCAGTCACTCAGCCCAAAGGCCCTTTCTCCTTTACAGTCACTGAGTTCACGTGGTACCACTAACTCTTCTGTTTTACAGTTATTGGTATCATTGTGAAGCAACACTTAACATTGCAGTGATTGACTGTCCACGTTGATTCCTGACTGTGAGCACTTTTTTGTTGTCCACAAAACCCTGAAATGGATAAAGTGGGTACTGAAAATGAAAGTTAGTTTAAGTATGAAAGCCACCAACATGTAGGTTCTAAGCTAAAAAGAAATATGCCTCCAACTACACTGCTGTGATATTTTAATACTTGGACTCAGTCTTCCTATAAAATTGTATTTTAGTACCACGTGTTCAAGAAAATATTTATATTTCCTTTAAGACTGATGTAATGTTGCTTTTTAAAGGTTTTGTATTTGTAAAGCATGGACATAGCCATTAAAAATGTGCAATGAAATGTGCCAGAATTGTTTTTATTTTTTTTTAATTGGCGTGTTTAGCATATTTCATGGTTATATATTTTAAGTGGTTCATTTTCTCCTGAATACTTGGATGACTATATGCTTTTTTGCTTAAATTAGTGCTTTCTGGATCTGGGACTGCATTTGTACATTTATGTGGAGAGAACATGTTTTGAAAGCTGGCATGCAGTTCCTTGTATGTTGGCTATACCTATGTCATAAAATATTTCTGGGTAAACTTGTATAGAAAGGTCATTGCTAAGTTTGCCAGGAATTGAGCAAAATCCAGGGAATTCCTGAAAACTAGGGGCAATTGACAAGAAAGGTAGCTTTGATGTCTGGTTCTGTGGCATAGAGGGATGGGGCCTTGACCGCAACGCAGATGACCCCAGATAGATTAATTTAGCTCTGGTGCTAGAGGACCCAGATGAGTGGTGGGATTGAGCAGTCTGCTGCAGTTCACCCATCTAGAGGCAGGATTAAGAAAGTGCTCATTCTGAGGCAAACCTCCGTGACTGATTCCTGGTGGAGATCACAGATTTGTGGCATGTGTTTTCTACAGGGTGGTAGGGCATATTATTGAGTCACAAGCAGAGGTGTGACTGACTGATACATTGCAAGTCCATTACATGCCAACCCCCCTGGACAGCATGGGAGTGTGCAGGAGAAGAGGAGAGGTAGGCCTTAAAGGGAAGTACTCTGGCAGCATGACACTGCCCCAGGAAACCTTGATCTCCTTACTAGCCCCTGATCCTGGACAGAGGTAGTCAATGCCAGAAAGTCTAATTCAGTAGACCTAGTGATTGTGGAAGAAACTCTCTTGATTAGCTAATGGTCAAGTATGGGGAAACAAAAATACTATAAAAATACAAATAAATGGTAGTAACTTAATTTTCAAGCATCAAAGCTATTGGCAAATAATTTGATCCTTTAAGTCCAGCTAACTGGGTTTTCCTCTGAATTAGTAGAATTTTTCTGTTGTGGAAAAGGAGGGGATGAGATCTAGGGTCTGTTTGTGTCATTGTTCATCAGACTGGCTATCCCCCCTTTATCAGCAGAATTTTCTTGATGAAGGGGGAGGAAATGAAATTTAGGGGCTGTCACAATTCATCTGATTGGATATTCCTGTGAATCACAGACTTTTGTTGCAGTGAGTAGAAATGAGATTTAGAGACAATTCTACTGAATATTCCACTGAATTAGCAGAAATTTGTACAGGGACTAATATTTAGGGTCTATGACTCAACCACTGTAACATATTTTCTTGCGACCCTTTACCCATCTGAGGTCTTGCACAAAGTGTAGAATAAGGGTGTTTTCCTGCAGTTTTATCAACAGATTTGACTGATTTTCTGATTTTTTTTATATTATCATGTAATTCTTGTTACTGTACATTTCTCTATGCTTGTGTCATTTGAAAAAACTTTTCCCTAACCATACTCCACAACAGTAACAGCATCTGTAAGTTAGTACAGAGGGTAAGATAATAAGATGTTAATGAGCTCATTTTTTATAGTTCGGGGTTTGATTCCCTTATCCCTCATTTCCTACTGTGTGACTAAGCAAGTCACTTTGACAGGCAACTGTTCCATGGAGCTTTTATCTAGTGGGCATACTTGGTTAAAAAAATAAAAAAGATCTCAGACAGTCTCAGTATATATAGATGAGTACTTATCTTGTTTGTACTCCTGTATACCAACATTTTTCATTACTACATTGTTACATGCTTCTTGGCAATTTGAGCAGAGGACTAAAACTTTGAGTTGCTAATGAGCTGCTTCCTGTGCCCAGGGTATATGGTTTGAGTCCTTTCATCTTCATTAGCCTGCTGTGTTACTCTGAGAAAGCAATTTAATCAGATAATGCTATTCGGTCACCCTAAAAAGGGCAATTTGCCAACTGAGCTTGTCCTCCCAGAGTATGGGTGAAAAAATAAACCACTCAGTAGACAAAGAGACACATAGAAATGGAAGGAACACAATGGCTTATTGTTCTCCCCTTAATGCAGTTTATTAATATCTACCCTTTATGTTATTAGTATTATTGACTTAGTATATTCAAAGACAGAGAAATGATTGGAAGTACCAAGGGCCACAAACAGCTAGCTCTATATAGAAACTCAGGTAAAGTCAACCTGCTTTAAATCTACAGCAACAGTGTTAAATTTAAAATCTTTAAATGTTCTCCAGATCCCACCTTGAATTCCTCTGAAGATTAAAGCAAGTGAAACTGTCAGATATGGTGAAGTGGATACGATAATTAAGAAAATGGAACTTTAGATAAAATATATTCTGACACAAAAAAACCCCAAAAGCAAATATTGCTAGACACAGCAGTGGATCAGGAATATTGAGTCAGGTGAAACAGTCCCAAAGTACATGATGTCTCAGAAGCTGATAATGGAAAGGGTTTCACTAAATTCATCCTAGAGGCTTTATAACTTCCTCAGGCTTTTTCATGTGGGCTAGAACAAGCTCAGTGATCACTAGTAACTAAAGAAGGCAGCTATCTCTGAAACTAATGTGACTTATGATTAACTTCTTCACCTACATTGATTTGTGTAAGTTACAAATGGTACTTTTTTGCAGACATATTGCTGTCTTGCTTTTCAGTCGATTTGGTGTAAAGAATTACTATCAGCTTAATTAGCTTTCCCCTGTATAAAAGTAAGGGATATCCTCATATAATATTTGGATCTTATATTTTCCATTTTATTTGCCTGAATTTTCTTTTGCCTATCATGTTTAAGAGCTCAGACATCACAGCAGAAGTAGTCATAAGTTATTTATTTGGAGCCCCACAATTTTGCCATTATGTTTGGTGTCGTTTGAATAGTATACACTTTGCAACTTTGTCTGTGGGTTGATTAGGGTAGTGAGACACTGCGTGGTTTGAATAATTTTTGCCATCAATAGTATTATAGTGTTAATGCAGATACATAGTTGTTGGGAGCTCTTTTTAAAAGAGATGGAAATGGGTGAAAAAACATTGTTTTTGCAACGGATCAACAGCTGATTGTACAATCAGATTTCCGACCACAATATTCTCTAGACATTCATCAGGAGCATATTACTGTCACATAAGTTATCTCTGATTACATTCCTGTCCTGTGAAGACTGGAATTAGAGCATTTTTTTTTAAATCAGGGTTGTCTGTTTTATTAACTACAGGCTTTAATATTAATTTCAGACTGTAGCTTGAGTTTTTGCTATGCATTTAAACATTCCAGTGTACAGTGTTAGCATGAAATGATAGACAAATATTATTAAAGGACCACTATGGGCAGAAACTGAAAACATATATTTGTTTATATCATTTATCTTGCCATGAAACTGAATGCAATAGAACATTTCAAAGAGCACAATAACTACTTTGTACTAGCTTTATTTGTATTTATTTATTTTTTGCAGCCCCGAGTGTCCTCATTTGGACAGATATGCTAGCATGATCTTGTTTTCTTGGACAACTAAATTTTTGCCCATAACACTGTGAGAACACATCTAATGAGATTACAAACCATAGTCTGTCCTGTTACATGACATTCACTTAAAATATAAGAAATGAGAAATACTGCCACGTTTGTGACATTTTGAAGCCACTCTGATGCATTTGTTTCATAAATATGAGGTGCACAATCTAAAAAAAGTTCTTGCACAACAATAAGTAAATAATTGAGATAACATAGCCTTTTAAAGGGATATTATGTGAGTTTTAGATCCTGTCTTCCTTCTCCTTTCTTTCTATTTGTTAGCCAGTGTCATATGTCCTGGCTTGCAAAGCCCAACTCGTTAGTGACGTTGCTTTTAGTAATTATTAAGTTTATTCACCTTTAGGCCGCAAAAGATTGAGTAGGTTTACTGCCTCAGAGAAGGGGAAGAATGGAACTTTATATGAAAGTACACTGTTAAAGATTTGTATATTTTTAGTCTGAGTAGTTCTGTAACTTTAGTGGTTTAGAAAAAAAGACGGGTACCTAGCTGTGTGTGTGTTTCCTTGGTAGAAAACTTCTACATCTGATAGGTGAAATGAAATAACAGCAAACAGCAACATTTATAAGCTAAGCATTGTGAGATTCCATTCAGTTTCAGTATGGTGTACATAGAGGAAGCTACAAGTGAAGTGGCAAAGAGGAGAAGAAACTGCTAAGTCATGCTTTCTTTTAATATAAGAAAGCCTGGAAGTCATTGTTTGAGAAGGAAGATATACTTGGAGGAAAGGAAATGCTGTATGCAGGGAACAGTTGCCTTTTCAGTACAAAATTAATTACTTAATATTGTATTTATTACTGATATATTAAAGATAACGGGCCGGATTCAAGATGGCTTGCACGGAGTCTAAGAGTAGAGTAAGACTCCATGCAGCCTTCATGTCCGATAAGCGATCCAGGAACAGCCTGTAGGGGCGTGTAAGAGAGCTCCTAAAACGGCTCTTACACGGACAGGGCTGGGACATGCAAATCACCTCAATTGCAGGCGAAAGGCATACAAATGAGGTAGATTTGTGATTCAGGATACCCGAACCTGTTCGAGTAAGAGCAGTGTTATTTGCAGAAATGTACTCAATTGACAACTGAGTACCATTCTGCAAATAGCAAAACGGAGCCGTGACAGCTCCAAATAAAGGTTGCATCCAGTGCAGGAAGCATGCCAATGGCCAAATATATGGCCATTGGAAATGTTCCCTGATGCAAAATAAAAAAAAATATATATATTTTTTTCGCCGATTTCCGATGTTTAAGCGTAGCGCAGAGCCGTGCAAACTAGCTGCGCTCTAAAAACCAGAATACTACAAATTAAAACCCACAAATGTGGATTTTATTGAAAGTGGTAATGTACAATGCAAGGGAAAGGCAGGCTGAAGACAAGATGGCCACTGAGTAGAGGTTGCTAAGGGGGGAAGCTCAGTCTGAGACATGTAACCAAGCATTAGTATGCAATCCTATGTAAATGAGTGTTAGGATAGTGAATCGCTAGTTTACATAGCAAATGAGCACAGTCAGTGGAGTGTAGGAGTAGGATATGGGGACTAACAGAGTAGAAGATAGGTGACATCACGAGGGGGGTATGTATGAAAGAAGTGAAGCTCATTGGAGCAGAGTGGCATGTGTCCGCTGTCATTTAGACATCATGGAAAGAGGTGTGTCAACAGGTAGGCTAGGGAAAGCCAAGAAATGGAAGGTGTATACCATGGATAACACCAAAGTTTCTTGCTGAGCGTGCATGTGTGCGTGTGCACACCTGTAAACCCAAGTAAGACAGAGTGCGCACGTGTAAGCATGAGTGTGCATGTTTAAGCCGGAGTAAGCATGTATAAGGCTGTTTAAAGAGTTGTAAGCGCATTTGCACTGGTGTGCTCGCGTTTTAACCTGAATAAGCAAGTTTTAGTACGTGTAAGCATGTGTGCACGCGTGTTAGCTGCTGTGCGCATGTTTGCTCTGGTGTGCTCGCGTTTTAACCCGAATAAGCAAGTTTTAGTCCGTGTAAGCATGTGTGCACTCATGTTAGCTGCTGTGCGCGTGTTTGCGTTTGTGTGCATGGCGCTCCCCCCCCGAGGAAACAGAAAGGAAAAAGGAATCACAAGAAATAGTAGGAAGCTACCAGGGAGTACTAGCAGAGCTAGCAGGGGAAAACAATCAGAATTAGGCAATTACACAAGCAGTACACTAGCCCAGCCCAGCCTAGCACTTAAAACTCTGCAAACAACAGTCCATAATGTTTCTCACAAGAGACACTGCAGTAAGCTAATAGAAGTGAAAACTGAAAAAGCTTTACTGAGACAAAGAAATGTTAGGGGCTGCCATTGCTGTTATAAGGCAACATATGCAACATGCTGAGGGTGGTGACAATGGAAATGCTGCTGGACAACCCACAATGAGGAGACGGAGAAGAGTGTACAGGCCCAGGGTAACCTACCAGGGGCTACATGAGCTGGAGATAGTGGAGCGCTATAGAGTGGACAGAGACCTCCTGCAGCAAACTGTTGAGCTGTGCAGGCCATGACTCACACACAGAACCAACAGAGGGGAACCCATCCCTGTGGAATCCAAGGTATGTGTTGGCCTAAGAATATTAGCAACAGGTACCTTCCAGAGACCAACTGGTGATATGATGGGGAAATCACAGGCATCAGCATCCAGGGTACTACACCAGTTCCTGGATGCCATGTCAGCACATGTCAGTGATCATGTATATTTCCCCAATTCCCATGAGGTATTGGCTAGCAATATGCATCTCTTCCAGCAAATAGCGGAATACCCTGAGGTAGTGGGTGCAATAGACTGCACATACATACACATCAAAGCACCAGCCGGCGAGCGTGGTAGGGTCTACTTCAACCACAAGGGCTTCCCCTCCATCAACTGCCAGGTCATGTGTGATGCCCAGGGCATAATACTGAATGTGTGTGCAGGCTGCCCTGGAAGCTACCATGATTCCCATATCTGGCGTCTGATGCAGCTGTACCAGACATTTGCCAATGGGGACATCCCACATGATCACCTAGTGAGGGTTGCTGGCTATGCACTGGAGCCGCGGCTGATGACACCCATCAGAAACGCACACACACCTGAACAGGAACGCCATAATGAGGCACACGCACAAACACGTAATGTAATAGAGCGTGTGTTTGGGCTGCTCAAGTCATGGTTCCAGTGCCTGGACACATCTGGTGGAGCCTTGCAGTACTCACCAACTACATGTACCCAAATTGTCATGGTATGTGCTATGCTACATAATATGATCCTGCGAAAACAGCTGCAGCAGGACCAGCATAGGCCTGGGCCAAACAGCCCCCCACCATTGCCAAGGCCATCACAGGCAGAGGGTGACTCAGAGGAGGAACAACCTGAGCCTGCCCCAGTAGGCAGAAGGAGGCATTCCCAGTATGCTTTGGCCTTGGCAAAGAGGCAATGCATAGCACATACACTGGCTCAGTAGGAACTCTGGAAATGATACCCCTCTCAGACTCGCACATAAAGTAAAAGGGATGCCTAAGTTGACACTATCTGCTTCCAAACATGTGCAGGGAGTGTAGTATGTGCATCCGACATAGGCAGCCCTGCAGCACTACCTAAGGCATGAATGCCATGTGTTAAGCAATATAAAGCAGTGCTAAACAGCAATTACCACCATGTAGTATATGCAAACAAAATCGTACACACCAACTAGCACAGCTGTGGTCAATGTTCAGTAATATTGGGCAAGGTCCAGCAATGTTGGTGAATATTAAGCAATGTCGGACAAGCCTGGTCTAAGCAGGGCATAGTTGAACAAAAGCCAACATGCTCATATTTGCTTAACAGGCCCTTAAGCAGTGTGGTCTGCTCAGTATGAAAATATAAAGCAGTGATGGGCCTCGAACCCAGGATACTGTGTGCTATAGCCAAAGTACTGAACCACTAAACCATGACAGTATTGCAGTGGTTCACCTGTATGATGGAATGTTGATAAGTCTATGCAAAGTATTCCATGGAAACCCTGCAAGCACAGCATAGTCCTTGTTGAGTTATGACACAAAGATGAGTCCTGCAGTGAGAACAGAACCTGACTTCCAACACACACAGTATAAATGTTAATATTGGTCATGTTCACACACATCAGCAAATGTAGTGGACCTCAGATAGCAACATACTGAAGGTACACACTTGGCATGCTCACACACGAATAAATGAGACAAATGTCAGGCAACAAAACATGGAATGTCAGAACTGGGTATGCTTACACACTTAGGCCATGTCTGAGTACAGCAGTGGGCCACACATATCTGGCAGCTCTATGAGTTAACCCAGAAACCTGTCACTATACAGCAATCTGCCCTGTGCACAGTTATATGACAACAGACATGTTTATAATAAAGTGGAACACTGTCATAATCAAATATGTTCTGCAGATACTGAAGTTCTTCATGGAAACTGGTAAAGCAAAGATGATAAAGACCTGCAAACAGTATCAGCAATAAACATTGTGCATCTTGAACATTAGCATAGGTTCACAGGTCGATACTAGGCTATCTGCCCTAGGGCATGTACAAGCCTAGCCAGAGTGGGTTTGGCATTTGCAACCCTGTCAGATTACTACACTGTGTGTGTGTGTGTGAATAGTAGGTCACACAAGATAGCCCATGTACATTTATGCTAGTGTGTCTCTGTCTAGCAGGGACACAAAAGATATCCCAGGGGTAAATATACAATCACCCATACAGTCAAGATGTCTCCAGTAGGTGGTCAGTGGGTGGCTCTGCCTATGTGAAACTGGGATTACATTCTGTAGTGAGTTGTGCCTCTGGCATAAGAATCTGTCCATCCACAATGTCCTATTAACATCTGTGCTGAGGTATATGTCCCTGCAGTGTGTAGCTCCAAGGGAGTTGGATATCCTGAGGTGGAGCATGTCCAGTAATTCTGGTTTGGGTATAGCTGTAAACAACAGGCACACATCATATCTGAGTAGGTGGTAAGCGACTGAGTAGAGCTGGAGTTACTGCATCCGAACTATGCAGGGCATCTGTGTGAGTCCCTAGATCTGCTTGGTGAGGACTGTCTGTGGCCAGTAGAGTTGCTGCAGGTGTCAGGTAAGGTACACCCCAAATGTGGCATTGTAACCAAGCATGGATGTGATGAGTATAGGGGCACAATGACCTCACTCGATCTAGATGTGAAACCATATGGGATAAGGTGGCACTCATAGAAGGTGTGTCCAACCAATTTGGCAACGTGAATGTTAAAGGCGGCAGTACGAACAAGTGATGTCCCCAAACCCCTAACAACTCCTACCATATGTAATGGAGTACTACCTATGTGGTAATGTGTGGGCATGTTGTTACTCCCAAAGGGGATGACTATGCAACTAATGGTATTTAGCTGTAGGCCATGGCTCAGGCACTGGTCATCCATCTCTGTGAGACCCTGATTGAGTATGCATGTGGCAGCTGGAGAGTTGATCATGGCACCCAGTTTGCAGTCAAGTGCAAACATGTTCAGCCATATTCCCCCTGTGATAGCCTGTACATAACACAAATATATACTGAACAAGAGAGATCCCAGGACCAAGCTTTGTGGCATGCCATGTGTAACTGGTGTATAGTCAGACATGGCACCTGCAGTCCTGACCATGTGGGTGCTATCCCTGATCTAGGTATCAATCCATTGTGTGAGATATGTGTCCAAATTGACGTTGGTGAGCTTATGCATAATGGCCCAGTGGGTTATTGTGTTGAATGGTTTTGCAAGGTTCAGGTAGGCTGTGTGGATAGCCGTCCCTATTTGGATGGACCTGTTAGCCATTTAAAGAATACCTACAGGTTCAAGAGGCAAGATCTGCCCACAACAATGCTGAAATGAGTAGGACACAGTGTCTGTAGGTTCCTGATGTCTATGTGTAGGAGTCCTATGATAATATGCTCCATAGCTTTGCAGAACAGGCTACATAGGTTTATAGGGCAATATTGTTTGTGGTCCGTTATGGCACCAACTCTGTGGAGCGGGACCACTGTCGCAGTACACCATTCCTTGGGTACATATCCTGTGGTAACTCCGATATTGAACAGTGATGTAATGTGAGGGTTGCGTTTGTCATGATGCTCGTGTATAATGCAGGCTGGGACACCATCTGGTCACATTGATACTGTGATGTATGCTGTGGGGAGGGCAGCACTCACCTGTTACTGCATGATGTTAGGGAGGTTATACTCTGTTGGGATGGATAGTTGCTCCTTAGGGGGGGATGGGTGGGAGACATCTGCACTGAACCTGTTTGCCAGGATGTAGGCAATGCCAGTGGGCTCAGGGTAGGTTTAGTCAGTATGCAGTAACTCACAGCATATCAGTGAGTGTCCACCCAGGTTCCTGACATAACTGAAGAAGGCTGTGTGATAGTCCTACGTGTCAGGTGCAACTGTCTGGTAGAAGCAGCCCTTAGAAAAGTCCATGAGTGATTGTAGCTGTCTGCTATTACAGATCACAGATGCCTTCCCAGTCTGGGATTGTGCTCTTTCATGTAGTAGCATCCTCCTGATGTTTTACAGCCTATTAATGGCTGGGGTCTACCAGATAGGTCCCCTGCCATTGTAGTAGTGGGTCTTGTTGTTATTTGGGATAGCACAATCCATGCAGTCCACTAGGTGTCCATAGAATGTGTATGTAAAGGATGCAGCAGTGTGAGCCATATATGCCACTGTCTCAGGATCTCTGAAGGATACCACCTTGCTTCGGTGAAGTGAGATGTTGGCTCATGAGAAGTTCACCAAGATTACCCAGGATGGGTGTGTGGAGGGTATATGTATGCCCTGTGAGATACATGTATGTTCTGACCTTACCAATGAGGGGTATATCGCTGGTGTGAAACATAGAGTCCCCATGTTGGTGATGAGCAGGTCCAATATGTATTCCCCCTTGTGGCTGTGCTGACTGGTTGTGCCAAAGCACATGAGTCCACAAATTGTAGTGACTGTTGGGTGAGGTTGTCGGGGCTTGAGTAGTATCCCCAGTCAATATGTGTGTATATGAAGTCACACAATATAATGGTGTCTGTGCAGACCTTCATATTCTCCATAGTTCCCACAAAAGCCGAGTGTGGTTCCTGAGTTTGGGAGTGTGTTCGGTAGCAGGCAACAAACTGAAAGGCAGTATTGCACAATGGTAGTTGTATATGTATGGTCTGTGATGCTTTGTGCAGTGCTACTAACCTGGAGGTGTGTGTATCTGTGATGTATATGGATACTCCCCCTAGTTGTGTTGTCTGTTCCAAGTCTTGTTGTCAGACAGCATGGTATGAAACATAACCTGGTAGTGCTGGTATGCATAAGTGAGCCTGAACCAGGTGTCTGTCAGTGCATAGATATTGCTCTCCTCCATACTGAGGAGAGTCCTGAGTGGCCACAATATGAGGTTAACACAACTGTTGTTGAGCAGCATTACCCTTAGTTTCATTTAACCTGTAATGTCTATGGAGGTGGGTTTGTCTTCTGGGCCCTGCTTAAAAAAGGCACTCTGGTGGTAGCAAGAGCCTTAGCCAGGATACCAAAGTCCAAGGGTGACAGGTGCAAGCTGTCCATAGTGAAGCTACATGGCATGTTGAGGATGTCACCATACGCTGGCAGACACTGTATCCCCTATGAATGAAACAAATTTGTTAGCCAACTGTTAAATGTGATATGTGTGTCTGTATACTGTGACATCATAATTGGTGGGTGTAAGATGCTAGACAAGGTCAGGGTCATACTGGCCTGGTCTACATGATCAGAGTGTACCTTCATGTATCATGTCATGTGGTCCAGGGAGTAATGTCTGAGGTTACACACACCAGCATGGACAATGATGTTGCCAGTCTTGTACTTGCTTTGGAGTGACCTGACTGCCTGTGTTATGCCCAAAGTGGCTATTCCCTTGTCAGGGCTGGGGAGTGGTACGTCAGTATGTCTGAACATAAGTGTTGCCTATTACAAGTGTATTAGGTGTGTTGTTTAGCCCCGAAGGGCGGTGACTGTGTGGCACACTGACATTGTGAACTTAGTGATATGTGGGTATTGTAGTGGGGTAGCAGGTGTGTGTGTGTGTGTCTGCTTTGAAAGTCTCTGCTGCTTAGGTAGAGTACATTTACAGCATCCGAGTATGTCAATGTGTGCTAATGTGGTTTGAGTGCTGTTGCTAGAGGATATGTGAGACTGATATGTGGTGTGTGTGGTTACCTTCACCACCTGATAGACTGTGCCAGTCATGGGTCGAGAGAGTTCAGCTTCCTGTATGTCTATATAGGTGCATCTCACACATATATCTGAGTTTGTCGGGAGGAGGAGAGGGTTGTCTGTGTACATGAGGCAGATGTGACATTGTGTCAATATCACAATATCCACCAGCTGGACTGAAGAGTACACACAAAACCGACCCCTGGTCATTCCAGGATATTATCATGACATACTCTGTAGCCTGATCACAAAGGATCAGTAGGGTGTTAAGCGTGTAAAAGAGTATAACAGGAATTAGTGCTCATGTTTGTTAGTGTTTTGTAAAGAGGAGCTGAGAAGGAGTCCAGACTGAATCATGACACCTCCTTCAGCTATGTCATAAATATCAATGTACACACATATATGTCCTGAGTAAGGGCCAACTGTACCTGAGTGTCAATGCCGACATCATGACAGACAGGCCCATATGTACATACCCATCCCACACTGACAATAGTCCACATCATCATACCAGGAGATATCACATGTAGAATGGATGAGCTGCTACCCCCACTGCCAAAAGCATGGCAGCAGGTGGAATACATTGATTCCCAATATGTGTCTTGCACAAACTACAGAACAAACAGATCATGCACCTGAACAGTCAGTTGAGCCACATCCCCTACACAGGATGTGGAACCATTGAATGTGTCACAGCTACATATGGCACTCCCCACAAGTGTTGGTGCACAGCACACCATAGGAAGTCAAGTCCAGTATGCCTATGAGGTCTGATCTGCAAGTTCATGGAGTCCATCATGGTTGCAGTCATAAACAGAGCTATTGGAAGCTGACACACACACAACCCTACCAACTGTGGTATGTTCATGTGTGGATCATAGTTCCAAAACATGCTAGACTGTTTGCAAGGCAGCCACCCAGGACATTCATCAATGAACACATCTACACATGTGTCACATAGACTTTGAATAGCCCTTTATCAACATCCCAGACACATGTAGTATCCACAAAACCAAGAAGCTGTGCATAAATATGTGTTGACATATGATGAAATGTCAATGTGTCCACAGATAGATCACACAAGGTAAGGATACTGAGGTCATGTTCAAGCTGTTGACACCTGCTGACCCACATGGACCAGTCCTGGAATGGCATAAAACAAAGTGTACGCACATCACCATGTCCAGTCTGATGATGTCACCATCCTATAAATACAGCAGGAGAAAAGAAGCCAGCCAGTAAAACAAATAGCGAGCCGTGTTAATGCGTCTCTGCCCAGTATAATAACATAATTAGGTAGGGGTTTGAATCCTGCAAAGTGTGTGTGTGTGGGGGGGTGTGTGTATGTGTACAGTTTCCTTTGAGAGGTGTTCCCTTTTTGGAGACTGGGAAAACTCAGTAAAGGAGGTACATTCCTCTTTGGAAAGTCTGATGATGTCACCATCCTACAAATACTGCAGGAGAAGGGAAACCAGCCAGTAAAGCAAATAGTGCGCCATGTTAGTGCATCTCTCTCTAGTATCATAACCATAGGTAGGGGTTTGAATCCTGAAAAAAGTGAGTGTGTGTGCAATTGTCTTTGAAAGGGGTGCCCTTTTTGGAGACTGTGAAAACACACTGAAAGAGGTACATTCCTCTTTGGAAAGTCTGATGATGTCACCATCCTACAAATACAGCAGGAGAAGGGAAACCAGTCAGTAAAGCAAATAGCATGCTGTGTTAATGCTTTACTCTCTAGTATCATAACATAGTAAAGTAGGGGGTTGAATCCTAGAAACAGTGTGTGTATGTGTTCAATTGTCTTTGAAAGGAGCGTCCTTCTTGGAGACTGTGAAAACACACTAAAAGAGGTACACTACTCTTTGGAAAGTCTGATGATGTCACCATCCTACAAATACTGCAGGAGAAGTGAAACTAGCCAGTAAAGCAAATAGCACACTGTGTTAGTGCGTCTCTCTGTAGTATCATAATATAGTTAGGTAGGGGTTTGAATCCTGCAAATACGGACTGTGTATGTGTCACTGTTGGTCAACATGGTGTGGGTTTTGCTTTTACTATGATATGACATAATATGATGACAACAGTAAGTGCATTGCAGACATCAGGTACCTGCGTGGCAAATATATATGTGTACATGTCCCCTCAATCAGTACATAGGTGTGAAGCCTGCATACTACATGAATACATTTGTGTCCATTGACAGGTTGTGCCGCTGCTACTCAGATCGTAGGTCACATATATATATGTATGTGACATGGCCGTCCACTGTCATGTTCTGTGGCCAAGGTCATCTGTGGCACACACACCCATGACAGTTACTTAAGAGTAGTGTGAGTGAGGGTATATGCCTGGGGTATATGTCAGACATGGTCATACACAACAAAGTCTGCCAAGAATGGACAGTCTTTATAGGTGTACAACTGCCTTGTGGATATGCATTCAGGCCTCTAATGTCTGCGATACACCTTGGGACTCCATAATACCTATGGATATGTGGATACCAAAGGACACATGACATAACATGGGTCTGTATGTACACAATGGTACCCGACATACATGTTGAGGGCTACCACCGGTGTGGTACTGATGGGATAGTATGTATAGTACATGAGGATGACTATGCCATAGTCGACTTACTGCTATACAGCATGTATCACACAACAGGTATCTGTCTGTATGATACCCTTGTGTAGGATATGCGTCCCATCCAGGGAATGCATTGTAGGCCATTCCATGCATTCCCAGATTTGGATGGATGCATCCCTAGTGTGTCTGCATGTACCTAAGGGGGCTATATGACACACAGGTGTGGTCACAGTAATGGGTGGCGGTCATCACCACTGATTAGTGTTATAGTGTAGCACCAGAAGGATCCAATTGATACTGGGTTCCCTACTACTGTGTGTCATTTGTCAGGACATCATCCAATGATTGCTTATAGTCATGCTGTTGAGGTTGTGTATACTACCAGACTGCAAATCATTGACTGATATTAACGGTATCACCCACAGCATAGTGTCAACCCATGTCATACACACGTCTACCCATGTTAGTACATAACTGTAGTAGAATGCATACTGGCCATTGAAAGATGCAATGGGATGTTAATAATGTGTATGACAGGGTATGCAACACATCCCATGTGTCCACTATGCACATACATCCAGACAGTGCGCACCCACCATGTTCACAGATGTACACTTGATAATCTGTACTGCACACATCACACACGTACTGTCCACTCGCTAACACATGCTGGCAACACATCACACATCAGCCAAGTGGCACATGGGTGAATAATACATACTCAGACCTAACAGTGGTGTAAACAATGCTACATTGACAATCAGAGCTTTGATGCATAATGTCTGCTCAGATATACCTAAAAGAATGTAGTTAGACTTCCTTGTTGACAACTCGCTATTATTGCCACACTGCTATAGTGTCACCCTGTGCATCAGCACCATGTTAGCCTGTCCCTCCATCGATAATGCAGATGACAGGAGGCGGTACAGGTATCATCATATGCACAGGGCATTTTGTTGTTTGCCAGAGCCTGACATTGACCCATCCAATCGACATGTCTGTGTGTGTGTGTCTCCCCCCAACGTCTATCAATGACCTGCAAGAATATGACACAGTTTGTCAGTGGCCACAACTGTGGCATTGCTACTATGAGTGTGCTAGACTACAGTAGAACAACAGGCATAGGTGTAAAGATACTATTCAAATTATCAGTATTGCACACAATAGGCAGCACAACTGCTAAACACAGTACACACCTCACACATGCATAATCTAACAATACAGGTAACAGTAGTCTACAGCTAGGGCATGTTACCTGCATGCTCCATGTCACTATGCTGGGTGGCTCCGGCCTCCATGACGACACATTTGTGATGTTGCTGTTGCTGTAGGCCAGGAGCCACCACACTTATCAGCAGTTCCTCCACTCTGATGAGGGGGGGGGTGTATGGCCACCCCACCACCTGTGGCAAGCTGTTGTCTGTGGATATCAGAGGCATGCCGCTGGACATGTCTAATTAAATCACTGCAGTGATGGAGTACCTGCTCATATGTCTGGTTATGCATGCCTATGTCATTTACCCGACGAGCAGGTTCTTGCCACAGTGCAGTACGCTCCTGCTGGTACTGGCTGGCCCTTGAAAACAGCAGGGTATAGTGCTGAACCAGGCTGTGGTGGATTTCCTGTTCCTCTGCAGCTGTGTAGCAGCGGTTCCTGTGATGAGCCATAAGCCTGGAAGACAAGTAAATGATATGTGTGAGCAAGTCATGTGGCACACTTAACATTATACAGTACAGATATCAGTTAACTGCCATATATAGCATCTATTTGTCTGTCACAGGATACACACATTCAATACCACATATCAGTGCTCAGCCCACAGCTGGCGGACAGTGCCTGCAACACTCCATATGACACACCAGTATACATCAGTACTCGGCTCACTGTTTGGGATCCAATGCACAGCCTTGCCAGGGGGGTACGCATCAAGCTAATGCATGCAGTAATATGTCATCCATTGCAATGAATGTGAAGTAGAGTTACAGTATAACCAGTAACCCACCCTAGTCTTTGATGCCATACCCCTACCTGCCATATGTGCACAGTTGTTAATATAGCTGGCATACTGCTGTAACAGAGTATACATGTTGCTAGGTACACACGCAAACCCTGCATCACACATGTGATTGCGGACATGGTACAGGCATCATTACACACACATCAGACATTCATACAATGCACAAATGTATGCCAACACAGATGAGCATTTGCTATGTACCTTACAGTACTGTGTGCCCCTACTTACAGATACCTATGCCTGAGGAATGTAATCTGTGAAGACTGCAGGAAACACACAAGACAGTGTTACCAGGGAATGTGAACATACACCATACTGTGCTGTTTAGGCCTACAGCTTCAGGTGGTACAACAGTTCAAATGTCAGCTGGATTCACCAGCAGTACCACTTACTGAGCATACATGTATTGCTTCAGCCTATGATGGGACAACACAGTCGTACACAAGGAACTACGTCACAACATATACCATCCTACTATGTCTGCATCCCAATAACTGGCACATCTTTCTCTGGCCTCACACTTAAGACACAAACGACCATGACAGAAACAACCTCACACCTAGCTATCACACCTTCACAGACCTTGCACACATTCACTGTCACACTCATTCCACCTCACATAGCAGGTATTGCACTGTGTACATGTCTGTGTGCATTGTGTCATACGTAGGTAATACGCTATTGTCCCTGGGGCCTACAGCAGCCTTGCCATATGCTACCCTGGCCTGTGACACACATGTAATTAGATTTCACTTCCTCCTGTCAACCGGATACACAGAGCTGATTCCCAGGGCGTGCTACCTATCCCCCAGACAATCATCAGGGGTATGTCTGACATCTGCTACTGAGGAGCCTTGTTTGTTCATGCTGGGTGGTTTACTCCAGAGTATGGCATATTCACCAATAGGAGCCTATCCCTCCAGCATGTGCTGTTTAGTGAGGTTGCGGGGACTAGGGACCTAGGCCGTGTAGCCCGGTGGGATTGTGAGGTGTTGACATGGTGGTTGTCTGACTGCTATGGGTGTGGCATACCTCTGTATGTTTGGCAGAGGTAACCACTGGGTGGCCGGTATACAACGCACTGTAGCTGTGGTTATGTGAGTCAGTCTGCATAGGGTATGTGTTTCAGGGCAGTATTACCCTTTGTGAGGTATGTCTGTGGCTTTTCCACTTGCTGTAGTTGTCATGTGAGGTACATACTACATGGGGCATTGTGATGAGTACAGGGGAACACTTACCTATATTTCCGTACATGACACATTGTTTGTGATTACACGTACCACGTAGACAGATTACAAGACTAGTGTGGCACTGTGAATATCAAAGGGAAGGCTACTGTCCACCTGTGTCTCATGTTCCCTTTTGACACCTTCAGTGTTAGTCAGGCAACCACCTATCTGGTAGTTAGTGGGTAACGTGTTTTGGAATGGGGTATGGCACTGCAGTATCAACACTGGTGTTCAGTCCATGCCTTGGTCACCAGGCACCTGTTTCAATATGTCTGACCCTGTGTCTCTCTCTCTCTCACTACATATATATTTATATATCACTCTATATATACATATCTATATATATCTATATACATATATGTATGTATATATATATATATATATATATATATATATATATATATATATATATATATATATATACATATCTATATATATATCCATAGATATCCATATATATCTGTATATATCTATATATCTCTATATATATCTATATATGTATATATCTATATATATCTATATATGTATATATCTATATATCTACATATCTATATATCTATATATATCTATATATGTATATATCTATATATATATATATATGCATATATCTATATCTATATCTATATATATATGTGTGTGTGTGTGTGTATATGGATCTACCTGACTACGTCAAAACTTCAGAAGAGCGAAAACGACTTCACCGACACCAGAAGATCGACAAGGCAGAAGACCGACGGAGGAAGACACCGACGCTGAGAACACTGAGATGGGGAAAGGATGTGTAAGTATGCGGTAGTGACGGACGTTAGGGTGAGAGTAAGGTAAGTGTGCGATGTTGACGGTGTGTAGGGATAGGGGTGGGATAAGTGAGTTAGGGTTAGGGTGAGCGGTGTGTAGGGATAGGGGTGGGATAAGTGAGTTAGGGTTAGGGTGCGGGTTAGGTAAGGGTGCGAGTAAGGTAAGGGTGCGATGTTGGCGGTGTGTAGGGATAGGGTGGGATAAGTGAGTTAGGGTTAGGGCTGGGTTAGGTAAGGGTGCAGTAGTGATAGTTTTGGGTTAGGGGTGGGTTAAGTGAGTTAGGGTTAGGGCGGGTTAGGTGAGTGTGCGATAGTGATGGACCTTAGGGAAGGGGTTTGGGTTAGGGTTGTAGATAGTTGTGTATGCATGGGTTAGTGTTGGTTTGTAAGGATTTTGGTGTGCTTGTGTTGTGTGTGGGTTTTGGATAGGGGATTTGTTTTGTTTGTTGTTATGATGTGTCAAGTGTATGAGGTGTCGTGTTTGTGAACTGTCGATTATGTGGTGTCGGTGAAGTCGTTTGCTCTTTTGATGTTCGATGTAGTCAGGTAGATATATATATACATATATATATGTACATATATATATATATATATATATATATATATATATGTGTGTGTGTGTGTGTGTGTGTGTGTGTGTGTGTGTCTGTAGATACATAACATATATATATATATATATATATATATATATATATATATATATATATATATATATATATACATACTTGTAAACTGCCACTGCTGTACATATACATGCACATATATGCAGATATACTGCCCACCTTTCATGGTGGGAATATCAATTATGGAATAGTTGTGAGACATACAATTATGTAATAATATTGCACAGTGTTGTGCAGAATGAATTTCGCTGTCTTCAGGCCGTATAGCCATAGCAGACCTCACTGGCTGTAACTCAGTCCCTCAGCATTTAACCACCACATGACATATACCTGCACTGCTTGCTGTTTTCAATGCCACACACTACAACCTACATAGATATGTGCACATAGCAACCTTCAAATACATATATATGTCCAGCCTTCACTAACAGTTGCAGTATGTCCCTTGCCCTATGCACATCTGTATATACATATAGATACGGACTGCTACCACATAAGAAATGTTCACAGAATGTAGACCACCCTTCAGGCACATCATTCGGATGCCAGCAAATACATCTGTGTTACATACCTTACCTTTGTATTTTTCACCTCAGTCTGTTGTACCTGTTGATGTTTTTTTTTTTTTTTTTATTTGTTTAGGTTGGTGTCTTCCACCGCCTCTGTTTGTTTTATTTGTTTGGGTTGGTCTCTCCAACTGTTTGCCTGTCTGTCTGTCTGTCTGTCTCTCTCGCTCACTCTCTCTCTCTCCAGTTGCTGCAATGATATTATTGCATGTGTGGACAGCTAGTACAGGGTGGTTTTGTAGGTATCTGCACATGTGCATGTGATGGCCTCTGCACCAATTGGTGCCCACCATTTAGTAATTGCATGCAGCCTGCTGTGTGGTAATTGCAGTTCTCACTGTGATTTCAGGAGACTGCTATAAAATGATAGGTTAGGTAGGCATAGGCCTTTCAGTTTTGCAAGGTGGGGACCATGCTTGTTTGCTGTGGACACTGTTGTGTCAGTCAGAAGGTTGGTATATGTCACATATCTGAAGCTGGGTTGTAACCAGTGAAATGCATGTTGCACTGAAACCTAACTGTTGCTTCTTCAAGTACACTCTTCTCAGTGTGTAAGTTTACTCACACCTCCTAATGCTAACACTGGATACATGGGAGTATGTACTTTCTTTTGGAATTAGGGAGTTAACTGGCATACAACAGTAGTTATTTCAATGTATTCCTATGGCTTTCCTATTTTCCCTTTACATTCAGTCCTTGTAATGCATGTTATATTTCTTTATTGCAATGTATTCCTACAGCTTTACTATTTTACCTTTACATTCAATCCTTGTAATGCATGTCATATTTCTTTATTGCAATGTATTCCTATGGCTTTCCTATTTTCCCTTTACATGCACTCCTTGTAATGCATGTTATATTTATTTCAGCACCAAGTTATTGTGTATCTGCTGTGGCTTGGTGGTACATCATGCAGACTGGTGAGTCCAAGGTGTGGGGTTTGAGACTGACAAGGGTATTTTATTTTTCTGCTGAGCAATACAAGGGCCTTGTCATACAGAGTGACAAAGGCACTTTTAAGCAGTTGTAAGTGAGTTGGTGCGGGTTTGTGCGATGCTTAGCGATGCTAAGCAATGTCTAGCTTAGCTTATTGTATTTTAGCAATACTAAGTGAAGCTTAGCTAAGCTTATTTTATGTTAGCAATAGTAAGCTAAGCCTGGTGGAGCTTATCATATCTTAGCAATGCTAAGCTAGGCCCACACATGTGCACACTGGTGCAAACCCGCTGACTACTGTTTACAAGTGCTCACTCCCGCTAACCCCCGCGCTCATGTCTTTGACAGAAAAGTAAATAGGGAGATAGGACTGTGGTGATAAAGGGTGTTCAAAGAGGGGAAGACAGTAGGGAAACTAGCTTGGGATGTACACGATGGGTGTAGAGAAGGTCCATAGCTGCCCATTTCTTTACCAGCAACAGCTGTGCATATGCAATACATTAGGTGGGATATTTGAAACCTTCCACCCCTGAGAGAGTGGTGAGGGCATCTAAGTATGTTGTACTACCAATTATGAATATCAGGCACATGCACTGTTTGTGAACAGCTATACTGTCATTAGTACGTTACTCACATCTGAACATTTTGTGGTTTGTGTTGGCATTAGCACAGTCTGCTCAGGACGACTGGACATATTACTGTACTGTGTTTGCCTACCTACACCCTTGGTTGTGCCTGACTACACGGGTATATAGTTCCTTTGGGTAGGGGTGCAGAACTGCATTGTGCATTATTTATTATCGTGTGATGTTTATCTTGCTGAACATGCAGAGTTGCTGTGTACCTGTACGTCTATGAAGGCTTGTAGTCTGTCTGAGTAGCTCCCACCTGTGGACATATCCAGATGGTAGACAGAGGTCAGCCTAGTATTCTTTGACTGTGCACCACAACAGTCTTTTCAGCACCTGAACAATGGCATTGTCACAGGTGATTGCTAGCAGTACATGTCTACATCTTTTTCTATTTCTGTGTTGTACTTCTACACAAGGGCATGCTTGTGGGATTCATTCTACAGCTATTTGCAGAGTGTGTAACAGCAGACAAGCTGATATGCCTGTGTGTTTCTGACTCTTCCAGGCCTCAGATACTCTCATGTATACATTTGAACAGCCTCAGGGTAAGGTACATTTAACTGGGATACACCTGTCATATAGTTCAGACATTTTGCAGTTCAGACTTTGGGTGATTCAGAGCATTTCTATTACTACACCTTTTCTGATGTGCAAGTGGTGTCTACTCTCACTTATTGACATTTGTTATTAAGTGAGATTCAACACCTTTCTGCCTACTGTTAGTACATTTCACAGGGAGTCAGAGGGGCACAGCTAACATTTGTTTACAAATCAGGGTCATCACTGTAGAGCAGTCACTGTTGGAAGGTCTGGCCTGTGACCTATGCAAATATGCCAGTGTTTATCCTGCCCTGATACTGTGTGTGGTTTGTAAGCTGCTACTGTAACCTTATTCCATTCATAGATTAGTACTAACTACTTGCCCTGCGAAAGCCATTTTAAGCCTAGCCAATTATCCCTTGTGAGACTCGAACCCTGCACCTTGTGCTTGCAAGGCAAACACCTTAACCATTACGCCACCCTCCCAATCAGCTACTAGCATGGCTGATTCTCTTTTCACAGTCATGTCATGCAATTCAACAACACCTGCTGGTTAAGGCCCACAGAACAAGATTTGTGTTATGCCATTCCTATTTTCCCTTTACATTCTCTCATGGTAATGCATGATAAATTGCTTTCAGCACTAAGTTATTGTATATCTGCTGTGGTGTAGTGGTGCTTCATGCAGACTGGTGAGTCCAAGGTCCCGGGTTAGAGACTGACAAGGTTTTTTATTTTGCTGCTGAGCAGTACAAGGGCCTTGTCATACAGAGTGACTAAGGCACTTTTAAGCAGTTGTAAGCGGGTTTGCGCAATGCTTAGCTATGCTTAGCTAAGTGCACACATGCGCACACTCATTTAATCCCGCTTACTACTGCTTAAAAGTGCTTATTCCCTCTAACCCCCGCGCTAATTTCTTTTAAAGAAAAGAAAATGGGGAGATAGGAAAGTATTGAAAAAGGGGGCACAAAGAGGGAAAGACAGTAGGGAAACCAGCTTGGGATGTGCAGGATGGGTGTAGGGAAGGTCCATTGCTGCCCATTTCTTTACCAGCAACAGCTGTGCATATGTATGAAATTTGGTGTGAAATTTGAAACCTTCCACCCCTGAGAGAGGGGTGAGGACAACAAAATATATTATACTACCAATTAGAAATATCAGTTTACATGTCCAGTGGACATGTGTGCAAATTGGGCAGCTATGTATGGGGTGTAATTTTTTTGTCGGAACAGATTGCCTTTTTTTTTATTTTTTTTTTCAGGTGAGAATGGAATGTGAGGTAGAGGAAGTAGGTATATTTGGGGAGGTAGGTTGGGGAGATAAACAGACAATACAAACAAGACGCATACAGGGGCGGTGTTTGACACATGGGGTGGGTGAACACAATTGATGGGGAAGGATGTTGGGAAATCGCAAGCCCATGAGCCCACAGATGGTAACAGTAGAACTGAGATCCCCACCCATGGGCAGTCACCACTGCACCTTCACAGCCCTGAGGGTGGCTGTGCTGGGGGCTGAGTAGGATGGGAAGGCTCACCCGAGAGATGCGCCGCACTCGCCTCAAGCTGGCGTAGGGGATCAGTGACTGAATACTGGATCTCCCTACGCACCACAGCCCGGCCCCTTCGAAGGGTGATGGGTGGCCCTTCTCCGCCCACGCTTGCACAGGGGACGAGCCCCATCCCCTGCAGTGATTCCACCCGAAGGTGGCACTGGACCAACAGAGGAGGGGAGTCCGGGCTGGGCACCAGAGCCACTGGTGCCAGGTGCACTCGCCAACTGAGGAGGGACAGGTGGGTCCACTGGGACCGGCCTTCCCATACATTCTGTGATTAGGTGTGTTTCATTACAACGTAAACAACAGCATCCCATATTTGTTGTAACAGCATGCAGTAATATTCCCATTAACCCAACACACCACAGTTCCAACAGTTGAACAGCAAACATAACACATGCATATATTGAACAACAGTGGTTATTCCAAACGCATGCAGGGATGATTGGTAGCAACAGGCCACCATGAACGTGGTGTTTGAACAGGGCACATGCATCAACATGAGTGCAAATATTTATAGAACAATTGGACATATATCCCAACAAATATTTAAGATTACACATACCCATTGAGGTGTGGAATTGCATGGTTTATGCACAAACAGTAGGTTGTAGAAAAAACCTCCATTAACATCGTATAAACACTTTTACTCTACACTACATTCCTAGTGACTGCAGGTGTATATTCCCTACATGTATTATTACACTTGCCACCATGCATTAGGTTGTGTAGTGGGTTTGGCTAGTTCAATCTATACTTGACCTATATCTCATATACTAACTGTCCAGGATGCAGATGTTACTGCAACATATTTCATGGTTGCATTTATATTTCTTTATCTACATATCTGGATGTTTTCACATGACATTTTCACTTCAAATTGTACAGAACCCTGCATTTATTGAAGCACACTTACATTTCTGGGGAACATATTAGCATGCTACTCGTGTGCCAGATTTACTTATGCATGCCAGCCAGTAACTGACTGTTGAGGACTGTATATTTACTTCACAGCTACTAGCACTTCCATCACCCACTTTAGATGGGACTGCAGAACTCTGGGTTGCCAGCACTTTCTAACACATTACTATTTGTATAATGCAAGGGTACAACAACATTTCATACTAAGTGAAACAGACAAACTCTGGGTTTTAGACCTTTATTAATGACATTACACACTTTTCCACAGGCTCACTCCTTTATTTGTTTTAACGGTATATATATGGCAGACATGTTCACAACATATTATACCTTTATTAATAAGTTAGCGCACTCTTTTTTCAGGTTCACTCACATATTATTTTATATGACAGTGCCTGCAGAGATATTATTCAAGACATTTGTTACCTTTCTTAATGGGTTACTACACTCTTTTTCTGCCTCTCTAACGTTTTTATCTGACAGTACATGCAGAGGACTTATTCAGTCCATTTTATGGCTGTATTATTGGACTACAACACTTTCTTTTATGCTCTCTCCCATATTTTATATAACAATACATGCAGAATAATCACTAACCTGCCTGGCGGCGCAGCCTTAGCAGCCTATCTTCATAGGCTTGCTGATCGTAACACGGTCACTTGCAGCTGTAAAGTGAATGAAGGGATATTGAGACATTTCTATCCGTTATACATACTCCTTTTTAAATCCTTACATACTGCATTCCATGGCTACATACTCAGCTGTGGGGCATCCCGCATCCCACAGGCCTCCTGTATCCACTGGTTCAGATGGTTCTCCTTTCATCTCTTCAGGTCCGCATGGTGGTGATGGACCTGCTCACCAGTCCGGGGAATGCCTGTGGCACTGGTGAGGTCATGAGCTAACCGGTTCAAGCCTCTGCCTTGTACTCCATCCCTTGGAACTAGCCCTGCAGCATTCTTGCTTCATGATGGTGGACTAGGAGCCAAACCATGTATTTGAACTCCTCGGTGCCCCATCTCTGTGCTCGGAAGTGCACTCCCTCTCCAACACCAGACATTCTGACCACAGATGTGAGCTACATTCAGTTATGGCGTGTATTCTTGCCTGTGGGGATTAAATATACTGCATTTCCCACACTTTTTTATGATTGGCCATTTTGTAAAATTCTTTGCTGACTGCAGACCTGCTTAGTAATTGTTAAACTACCATTCCTACCTTTATGTATGTTAATAGTGGCTGTTTCCCCTATGTTGTCATGGCTTAGTGGTTCTGTACTTTGATTATGATGCAAAGGGTCCTGGGTTCAAACCTTGTCATTCTTTTATTTGAATACTGTCTAGACAGGTTAGGGGGTGTGGCTGCGTTTAAGCAACTTAGCTCTACGTTGCTCCCCTGTGCCCTACGGTGCCCTGGTTGGTGTGGTGCACACGTCTGTGCAAACACATTGCGCTGGGTAAAGCGTTTTTAAATGTTGGGCAACTCTATTGTGCTGAGTAAAGCGCTATTACACTATGGGCAACTCTGTTTAGCTGAGTGAAGTGCTATTAAACTATGGGCAACTCTGTTTAGCTGGGTGAAGCACTATTAAACTATGGGCACCTCTGTTTAGATGGGTATAGCGCTATTAAACTATGGGCACCTCTGTTTAGCTGTGTAAAACATTGCTTAATGGCAGGCTATTATATATCTGGGTCTTTTCAAAATATATATTTTGTTCACTGTTACATTGTCCATGTCACTGCTTTTAATAAACTTTTAATCATATTTGTCTGGTATTATTTCAAATACTGATTTAAAACATAAATAAGAAGGGGAGTGGTGGGACTCGAACCGTGAATGCCTTCTCTTTGTGTATACGCTCCACCATTACGTTATTGCTATTTGGATTAATTTGCATAAGTAGTTCTTATATGCTCTTCAATGTCACAATTGCTAACTGTGGTTAAGCAATGGGCACACCCGCGCAAACAAGCGCAACTACGGGCAGCTATATTGTGGATTTAAAAAAATGTTTAATTTTTTCCGTTTTATAACTCTGATGGGGGTTTACAGTGTCAGGGAGTGTGGTGTTGGGTACAAGTACATTTGAGCAGACTCGCTCTTGTCTGTTGACATTATGCTTTTTAAAACCTTGCAGGGGCGTGGACTTTTAGACTGCTCGGCAGTAAGATACGCCCCCTGCTTGCCTACTCAGTCCGTGTAAGAGCTACAGATGAGTCAGCGTGCCCTCATGAATATTCATGGCACGCTGATGTCATACCGTTCAACTGCAGCCTCCAAGTAAGACATGTTAAGTCTTACACGGAGGTTTCGTGAATCCGGCCCAACATGTACTAATGCATGTTAGTTTCTATGCTTGGGAGTACAGCAGATGCAGTTTTATCTTTTGCTTTTGGTTTAGAACATAGTAGCACAGAAGCATGGACATTCTTGGTTGAATTTCTCCCATTTTCCTGCTGCAAATTGCCTGTCATCTTACACCAGTACTAAGAGCACCATGATCTCTTTTATTTAGCTCTTAAGCCACATAAATCAAACCTCTTCACTTACAGGTCTGCATCTGTCTGTTCTACTATATGAGGATTTAATCCGCTAAATTTGTTTTTATCATATACACTAAACGGTCTTTAAGAGGACGTGTAAACCAAATGAGAATACTATGAACTTTCATAATGCTAGAAACAGCAGACAAAGGAAGTGTTGTAGAAGGAAGAGTATAAGAATCTGATGAGTTAGAAATGGTAGAGGATCCCAAATCAGAGG
Source organism: Protopterus annectens (assembly GCF_019279795.1). Lineage (NCBI taxonomy): Eukaryota > Metazoa > Chordata > Ceratodontiformes > Protopteridae > Protopterus > Protopterus annectens. Next base: position 913,367,958 of record NC_056725.1, read on the forward strand.
GCAGCAGACAAAGACAGTAAAACCTATGCTGCCAAGTATAGTAAACATTAGTTATATACACTTTTGTATACATTGCAAAATAATATTTCTATTGGATAACCAGGCATGTGGGCTGGTCAAAATTTCAGCCTCATTAATCAGTTATTTACTAATTTTTATATACTCAGTTAATCCATTTCAATCTTGCAGTGGATTCTAAGCCTACCATGACACTCAGTGGGTGTATTCCTGAATGGTATACTATTCCATCAAAAGTCACACACAGACACACACAGACATGCACATGCACACAGACACGCACACACACACACACACACATACGCACGCGCACACACACACACACACACACACACACACACACACACACACACACACACACACACACACACACACACACACACACACACTTTAGGGAAGTGTAGAGCTGAACAGTTCACCTACCTGCATGTCACTGGGATGTGGGAGACAACTGGAACACATGATGAAAATTCTTGCATATACATGGAGGGCATGCAGACTTGAGCACAGAGGTTACCCTATTTGGGTACCAGACCAGAGAACCCAAGGACTGTGTGATACTAGTCCTTATGCCACTGTGTGCATTCCTTTGTAAATGAAGAAAGTGAAATGCACTGACTATGGTTTACAAATGTTACATATTCTTAATTAACATACAGCTTTATTTTTCCATTTGCCCATACTTCTCAGCATTCTTATAGCATTGCTATATGTGGTTTGCAAGTATAGGGATATTTATTTCATTCCTTTCTTAATCAACAGCTTTCTTATATTATGTGGCAGTTTTATTCTAAATTACAGCATCCTTTTAAACAAATTCATTTTACATATTCATTACCCAAAAGTAGTTAATTAGATAATATGCTTTATGTAAGGAATCTATGTATCTATTTATTTAACTGTGTTAACTGAATAAGTGAGTGGTCTGAATACCCCTTACAGCCATGGCCTGGGCCACTAGGGCAAGGACAATTGCATACAAAGAAAATTACATCACATGCAGTACGAAGAGCAATATACAGCTGCATCAGTATTACATTATTATTATTATTATTACAGTGAAATGTAAGCTGCAAAAGAGAAATGACAGAAATAAAGTTGGGATAAGCACTGTGACATATCAAAAATAATGCTTGCACCTGCACTTTTTACATCACACTTCATATAAGTTTGCTATATCTATATTTCCATTTAAGGAAATGCAGTTCTACCTAAAAGTATTAGCGATCTGTGGGAAAAGATATTGTTCCCAGAGCATCTGTCCTGTTTTAAATGGTCATTAATCAAGACAAGCTGGAGTTTTTCTAGTCTGTGTTCTATAAGATCCTCACCAAATGCATATAAATATCTCAGCTTTCTTGAAATCCTAACTTATCAAATGTATGTGGTTTTTAAACTATCTTTTATCTGTATATAATTTTAGCTCATTATTTTTTCTGTATGTCTGTCTTTGTATGTATATGTTTTAGTATTATAAGTGTAGATGTTGGTGTGATAGCCAGCTAGCCAACTCTTTCAGTTATTATTTACATGTTTTTTTTCTGAGTCCAGTAGCATAGCAAGATGCATTAGACATATTGATTGTACTGTTCTAAAAGTATGGAGATAATTGATTTTAGACATTCCATTACTGTTCTGCACCCCATGAAATGGGTTCCCATGAAGTATTAGTCAGAAGACCCTTCTCAGTATGATTTGCATAAGAAGCACATAATTAAAACTCTTCTTATAGTCCAACAATAAAAGGATGATGTCACAGAGACCAGCTGACTGCAGTTCATCCCTTAATAAAACTGCTTGCTGACTTTTTTGAAGATATACACCATCTTGAAAGTACTATTCATGTAGAAGTAAAATTAACTGGTTTCTAGATTAACAAAACTAATTTTCCAAGGGTTCTGGAATAAGGTTCTTGAAAATCAGTGATTACCAATCTATTTATTTATAAACATGGTGTACAAGGAAGTTTTCCTGAAACAGAAAAGGAAATTAGAGAAAAAAAGATATTTATCTTTTCCCCTAATTTTAAAATTTCCATTTGTAAGCAACAGAGATCAAAAGAAGTGGATATAAGTAGTGAGGACAGAAGGATGACATGTTCCTTGATATGACCACAGACAGTAGTAACATATGTTCAGTTATAAGTAATAATTGGAAGATTTTGCAAGGTAATAAAGAGTTATTTATTGTAGTGGGTGACGTCCCAAAATTTGTGTATAGGAACAATTACAATTTAAAGAATTGGCTACAGAAGGGTAATACTAAGGTTGTAATTAGTAGTCACGTTCCCTCCAATAAACCAATAGGAATGTTGAAGTGTAGACACTATAATATTTGCCGTTACATTCTTGAAGGTCCTTTGTTATGTCAGAAGACCCCTTTTATACTATCATCTTGAAGGGGAGATATAATTGTCAAACAAAGGGGGTGCTTTACATCTGTGTATGCTCAGGATGTCCAACATTTTATATTGGAATGACTACCAGAGGGTTATTTGAAAGAATTAAAGAACACCAATATTATATCAAAAAGAAAGATGTAAAAAGTGCTTTGTATAAGCACACCACTAGATGTTCTAATTACAAAAAGTTTCTTTTTTCAGTTATTGAGCTGGGGCAAATGGATTTAAAAGTGGGGATTTAAAGACTTATGTAGAACAGAAGGAGGCTTTTTGGCAAATAAAGTTATTATCAGATAGAAGCCCTGGACTTAATGATGTGGTGAACATTAAATGTTTCTTAAATAATAGAAGAGTGTATATTAACAAAGTTTAGCAATGTGTTCTATTGTTTTAATTGAGGAGTTAATTACTTAATTGGTTTATTGGAAGTGACTATGATGCAAGTATTTAAGAAAAGTGTATCTGATGTGAATTTGTATTCTGATTAAGTCTTTTTGACAAAAGCAGCTAATAAACTGAGTGGACACTAATATTGTGGAGAGCCTTCCTTGCTGGTTTGGCAATACCACATTACAACATTATCAAGATAGGGAGAAACATAGTACTAGTGGAGTTTTAAGAACTTATTGATTAGATTTTGAAAAGTAGCAAGAGCCCCATGGAGACCAAAGTGTAATGCTGTGTATTAGAAAAAGCCTACTGTCATGGAAAAAGCTGTTTTTTCATTACAGTTTTTGGATACAGAAATTTGACAGTATCCCTTAGCCAAATCTAAAATAGTGAGATAGCGGGCCTTTCATAATCTGTTCACCAGTTTGTCCATCTGGGGCATGGGATAGGTCTTGAATGTTGATCCTTTTCAGAAATCACTACAGAATCTTATGATGCCATCCAGTTTTTGGTCCCAGTATGATGGGGCTGTTCCCTTCACTGTTGAATTGTTTGAACACCCCTAATTTTAACATCCTTTATATCAGCCTCCTGTTTGGCTTGTTTTTGAACTTAAGAAATTCTATAAAGATGGAGACTCACTTTTTCTCCAGGCATCATATCAATATAGTGAGCAATGAGAGTGGTTCTTCACAGTAGATCTGAGAAAGTGTCTTTGTTCCTTAAGAGTAACTCTGGGAGCTCTTGGTTTTGGACTGACAAGAGGGTGTTGCCCCAGATTGCATTGGGGAATCAAGATTAATGCTTTTCTTGTTGCCAGTTAAACATGTTCAGTCCACTTCCTACCATACTGACCTCTTACTCACTCCAGAGCTTTCATAAACTAATATTGTAGATTTGCTCAGAACTTCTTTTCCCTGCCTGTTTTACGTCACCTCATTTTGTCGCTCAGCGACCTCATATAGACCTTGCCATTTATCATAAAATGTGTTTTCAATTTTGAGATCAAGGACCAGGACTTGATCCCATACTTGAAATTCTCTATGCAGGCATTTTGATTATATACTCCTTGTTGGCTCATTTGAGCCTTTTACATCTGCTTCCTTGCATGCATAGGTACCTCAGTTTGCATCCTTTCCTGAATTCTATTCTAGTGCTCTACTACAGTTCTAAAATGGGTTTCCTTTTCCTTCCAGGTTTCCCTGACTAAATCCATTAGTCCCCTGGGTCATCATCCATATGAAAACTCAAATGGGCTAAAGTCAGTGGAGGTTGTAGGACCTTCCCTTACAAAAAGCATAAGAAAGGGAAGTGACTGGTTCCACTTCTCCTGTTGATTTCTATTATTGTTTTCAACACGGACTTTAAGGTTTTGCCGAATTACTCTATTAGTTCCTCTGTTTGTAAATGGCCTACTGATGGTCTAAGCTGTCTTATTCAAAAGGTCTGGCATAAACACTTTATAATTCTGGAATTGAATAAGGTCTCCTAGTCTGTTTAAATTTATTTAGGTAGTCCCACTCTTGAAAAGAGAACAAATTCCTTGGCTATGGCCTTGGAGATGGCTTTCTAAAGGGAATGACCCCAAGAAAACTAATGTTTGCAAAAGGGGCTTCTGTTATGGTTATTGGTATTAATAAACTCATATCTGATGTTGGGCAGACTTTTGATACTCTGGACAAGTGCCACAAGAATGTTCTACTTCTTCATTATTCCTGGGCAATAAAAGCAGTCTAGTATCCAAGAACTGGTTTTATACACCCAGAAATGGTCTCACAAAATATGGCCATGGGCCATTTTCATCACCATAGTCCTAAAAGGAGAGGGGACAACAACTAGTGGATCACTTCTTCCCTGTATTTTGCTATTCAGTAGAGCAGGTCATTCTGCAGCTCAAATATGAATAGGGTGGAGGAGGTACTACCCTAGCAAGATTCTCATGTGTCTGGCATATGATCTCATCTTCCCTCAGAGCCTTTTTAAAGTTCCCTCAACCAGTTGGAAGTTCCAGCAGATTGGGTCCTTTCTCCAGTGTATTTCTGGAGGTAGAGAGTCTTTTTTCATCTCCCACTAGGAAAAGCACTGGCAACCCTGTGTTCCATTCATCCCTAATGAGGAGTAAATCAGTCCAGTGTTCCCCTGGCCCTGTCTTAACTCTGATCTCATGATTAATCTGATTAGGTTTAATTAAACACTCTTCTTAATTAAACTCCCTTGTCCTTCCCTTTTTAATGATGAGAATAATTTCATTTTAATTATTTCTATTACATCTTCGTTTACTGCCCCTAGTTTCCTTGAGGGCATTTCCTGTTAACTTTCTCCCTTTCTTTGGGGATATTTCACCATATCACAGTGTTGCTTGATTTATCTGCTCTTATTGTGGACTGTGACTTACTTTAGTCTGGCCCTTCCTACTTACATTTGGTGTTTTCCCCTTCTGTTCATACAGATGTTCTTCATCTCACATTGCTGCAGTCCTTACACTTGGGGGTAGTCCGCTGTCCTCGGTCGGCCCGAATATCAAAGTATAAGGCTGACGTCGGTCAAGGCGCATTTGACTGACATCAGGACATCAGGGTACAAATGCGCATGACCGACGTCATATCCTCCGTCTTTTTTCCGCATGGTCTGATGCAGAAGCAGTATTGCAAGTGCCGGTTGGCGTTCTGAAATTTTTCGATTCCGGAGTTTCAGACCGAGTCATAGTTGGCTAAGTACCCCGTTGGGGAATATTTTGTTTTTTTCTTGCCTCAGTGGTTAAACGGATGTCAGAAAAAGTGAATAACTGCATTTCTTGTGGGAAACAGATACCGCATAGAGATTATCATACTTTGTGTATTCCTTGTTTAGGGCCTGAGCACGACGTTGTTGGGTGTCGCTCTTGTGCTAGATTCAGTAAGCGCACTATAAAGAGGAGATTAGATTGTGCCAGGTTAGTCTTCGGGAAGCGGTGCAATTATAAAATGCCGTCGGATGCTCCGCTTCAAGAAGCGCAAGGACAAAGCAGTTAAGCCTAGGCTAGAAGAACCCCGCTCCGGACGCCGGTTCTTTAGAGGTGTCGGTGGAGCCGGTGGTTCAACCGGAGGTTTCTTTGGGATCCCAGGGAGAGACCTTGTTGTTGCAGGATGTGGCCTCTCAGGAGGCAGGTCAGGGTGATGGGGCTTCTCAGGTTACTATACTCCCTCCCTGCCTAGGGTGGTTAGGCCTTCTCCTTCTGTTTCCAAGGCTTCTCCTAGAGGCAGGCCAGGTTTAGCTTCAGCTGGTGTCACCCCTAGTTCTTCTGGAACTGTGCCCAAGAAGCATATGCTTAAAATGGCAGAAGATTTGATTTCTTTGATTAGGGTTCTTTGCCCCTCCTGATAAGAGACCTAGGGTGGAGCCTGAGCTAGGGAGTTTTGAGCAGGCTTCAGATGTTTCAGAGTCTTGCTGAAGACTTGCAGGAGTACTCTCCTTATTCTGATTCTGATGTGGATGATTCTACTCCTTCTGCTTCTCCTCCTGAGGATTTTTCTTTTCAGAAACTCTTCATTCCATGAGGGAGCATTTTAAGTGGGAAGGTCAGGACTTCTCTGATTCCAGGAAAAGGCTTAGGGAATTTTTGTTTTACCCCAGCATAGGCCTTTGGCTATACCTCCTGTTTTGGATGTAGTGGAAGATGTTTTACAGAAGCTTCTCTTAATCCTGATTCTTTGCCTCCTGCTCCTGTTAAACCGGATAGGTATTACAGGGTGCCTGAAGTTCATAAGTATCTTTTAAGAGTCCTAGGGCAGACCCAGAAACTGTTAGCCAGGGGCCTAAAGGTGTTAAGGCTTCTGTTGTCAAGAATCCGGTTCCTGCAGATAAAGAAGCCAGGGCCTTGGATAGATGGGGAAAGAAAGTTTATACTTCTTCCACTCTGGCTATGAGGGCTTTGAATTGCCAGTTTCACATGTTAAAATACCAAAACTATCTCCTTTCACAGTTGAAGTCTAAGGTTGATGCTCTGGCGGAAGGTATTGATTGTAAAGAGTTACAAGATTTGGTACATGTTTCTGAACAGGTGGGTAAGCATTCTTTGCAATGTGGTTTTGATGCTGTACAGGCCTCGTCTAGGGTGGCTGCCACTGGGTCAGTTCTTCGCAGGCACGCCTGGCTGAGGGATCAAAATTTATCTGACCACGTTAAAACAAGGATTTTAGATGCTGCTTTACAATCTGATGTGTTGTTTGGTTCTCCTGTTGAGGCGGTTTTAAAGAAAATGGAAGACAAGGCTAAGTCTATGCAGACTGTTAAAGATTTTTTGCAGGTTCAGCCTCCAAAGTTTAGTAGAAATTGGCCTGCTAAAGGGTGGACGTATCCTTCTTATGATTCCCAGTCTAGGGGTAGATCTAGACGTGGTAGGGGCAGAGCTCAGGGCTCTTTCAGGCCTAGAACAGGGAGTTCTCCTGCACAGTCTTCTGGTGAGGGCAGGGGTCAGTCCTTTCGTAAACAGACCCAATGACCTACCTTTTCAGCTGCCAGAGCCTTCTCGTCTGGCAGCACCTTTGGGAGGAAGGTTGGCACTTTTCAAAGAAAATTGGAGTTTAATTAGCCAAGACAAATGGGTATTGGATATCATACACCAAGGTTACAGGTTTTATTTCCATACCTTGCCTCCTTTCAGAGGCATGCCAGATGTTCCTCCTCAACAAAGAATAGATGCTCGCAAGCAAATTTCTCTGTTACTTCAACTAGGGGCCATACAGCCGGTCCTATGCCAGAAGTGGGCCTAGGATTTTATTCTCGCCTGTTCCTAGTACCAAAGAAGGGGAACACGTGGAGACCAATTTTGGATTTATCTATCCTCAACACTTATCTGGACATTCCCAAGTTCAAAATGTTGACGTTACAACAGCTTTTACCTCTGCTGGGCAAAGATCATTGGATGGTAACTTTGGATCTCAAGGAGGCTTACCTTCATGTTCCTATCAGACTAAGTTGCAGGAAGTATCTGCGAGCTGGGACTTCTCACTATCAGTTCTCTGCATTGCCCTTTGGCTTATCTACTGCGCCCAGAGTGTTCACGAAAGTTCTGGCTCCAGTGATAGCTTTCTTCAGGCTAAAAGGAATACAGATCTATCCTTATTTGGACGACTGCCTGATTCTGGCTCAAGGAAGGAAGAGCTTCTTCATCATTTGGAATATGTGATAGCAGTGCTAAGATGCCTGGGGTATTCTGTGAACAAAATAAAGTCCAGTCTAGTACCCTCTCAGGACATGTGCTTTCTGGGTGTAAGACTGAATACAGCATCCCAGATGGCCTAATTAACCCCGGACAAACAAAAGAATCTTTCCCTTTACTTCCATCAACTATCTCATCAGTCCGGGCTGACTGCAAGGACAGTCCTTCAAGCCTTAGGGTTCATGGCATCTTGTATTCTGGTGCTTCCCAATGCCAAACTGCATATGAGGAAGTTGCAATGGTATCTCAAAAATGTATGGACACAGCACTGCCAGGATCTGGACACTGTCATTCAAATAATACCTTGCATTCAAAAGGAATTTTTGTGGTGGGCTCAGGAATGTCACCTAAACAAGGGACTCTCTGTGACCCGGCCAGAGGCGAGTCAGATTTTAACGACAGATGCCTCAGACAAAGCTTGGGGAGCTCATCTAAATGGGAAGTGGATACAAGACAAGTGGCCTGCCAGACTACAACATCTACATATCAATCTGAAGGAGATGTTAGCAGTCCAGTTTGCATTAATAGCTTTCAAGGATTTACTTCTTCCAGGGCAGGTGTTGATTCTAACAGACAACACAACTGTCATGTGGTACATCAACAAGCAAGGGGGAACACATTCTTATCCTCTATGCAGGCAAGCAATGATTTTGTGGGAGACTGCTCTCAGTTTACAGCTCAATCTTCAGGCAAGGTTTCTGCCAGGAGCACAGAACTCCTTAGCAGATGTGTTGAGCAGACGAATTATGGATCCCCACGAGTGGAAATTGGATCCTCATGTTTTTCAGAAATTGACAGTGTCATGGGGAACTCCAGACATAGATCTGTTCGCTTCTCCACTAAACCATCAGCTGCCAAAGTTTTGCACGAAAAGGTTTCATCCCACAGCTTGGAAAGTGGATGCTCTTTCTTTCAATTGGAGCAATCTTCATGTGTATGCCTTTCCACCTCTGCCTCTCCTCTCAAAGGTACTTCTAAAGGTCAGACAGGACAAGCCAAGGATGATTTTAATAGCTCCAGATTGGCCTCGACAGCACTGGTACCCATTACTGAGAAGTCTGGTATGGAAGCCTCCATGGCCTTTGCCTTCGATTCCACACCTGTTGTCACAGGAGGACAGCCATTTGCTGAATGTCAAACTTCACTCTCTTCACCTAACAGCCTGGCATATTCTGTTTTGAACCATAGAGGGTCTCAACTTCCGCAACAAGTTTTGAATGTGATTTTGGAAGCTAGAAGGCCTAGTACAAGGAAAGTATACGCAGATAAATGGAAGAGATTTTTATTTTGGAGTGCAGCAAAGGATTTTGATGTTTCTGAGCCTAATTTAAGTGTGGCTCTTCAATATCTTACTGAGTTACTGGACAAAGGTTTGTCCTTCTCTTCTATTAAGGTTCATGCTGCAGCAATTTCAGCTCACTATGAATGTGACCCTCCATTGTTTTCTCATCCTTTGTTCAAGCAATTTCTTAGAGGGGCAAAGAATATAAGACCCCCACGTCGAGCTCCTACTCCTGCTTGGGATCTCAATTTTGTGTTGGAGAAACTCACTCTACAACCTTTTGAGCCTGCAGCTACTTCTGAGTTGAAATATTTATCATGGAAGACTGCCTTTTTGTTGGCCATTACCTCTGCAAGAAGGATTTCTGAATTACAGGCCCTTATGGCAGTTGAGCCTTTCTTGATTTTCCATAAGGATAGGGTATCTTTACGTACTAATCCTTCCTTTATGCCTAAGGTGGTTTCTAGTGTGGCTTTAAACCAAACTATTCATTTGCCTACTTTTTATGCAGATCCCCAAAATAAAGGGGAAAAGATTTTGCACACTTTAGATGTACACAGGCAGTTGCGATATTATTTGGACAGAACTAAAGGGTTCAGGCAGTCTCAGCAGTTGTTTGTTTCTTTTGCTTTGAGTTCTCAGGGCAAGCCTGTGTCAAAACAAACTATTTCTAAGTGGATTGGGTTTTGCATTGCTTTCTGTTATTCCCATCATGGCAAGGAGATTCCAGCTGGGATTAGGCCTCATTCCACTAGGGCTACTGCCACTTGACAGCCTTTTGAGGGAGTGGCAACCAAGGATATTTTGGAGGCAGCTACTTGGAGTTCAGTGCATACTTTCTCTAGGCATTATCACCTACCACTTTACTCTAAATCCAGGGCTGGTTTTGCCACTGCTGTTTTGCAGGGCATTTTGGCAGCTCCTGCTTCCTGTAGTTTGGCCATCCTCCTTACCTCTGCTTTGGGATTCTACCCAAGTGTAAGGACTGCAGCAATGTGAGATGAAGAACATAGTACAGTTTTGTACCTACCATAAATGTAGATGTTTGAAGATCCACATTGCTGCTGTCCAATTCCTCCCTCCTTCCCTCTGTAGTTAGAGGTGGTTGTGTGGGTTGGGTTGTAAATATTGTGTATATTGTATATATTGTACATATAATTAGTGCTAGGGTGGTTGGTTGTTTGTTTGCTGTCTTTTGGTTTTGACCTTTATTTTTAGGGTCTTCTGACATCTGGGGCAAGAAAAGACTGAGGATATGACGTCGGTCATGCGCATTTGTACCCTGACGTCCTGATGTCAGTCAAATGCGCCTTGACCGACGTCAGCCTTATACTTTGATATTCGGGCCGACCGAGGACAGCGGACTACCCCCAAGTGTAAGGACTGCAGCAATGTGGATCTTCGAACATCTACATTTATGGTAGGTACAAAACTGTATTTTTCCTATGTTTTGATCAGTAGGTGAGGCCTTTTCAATCTCCTGACAATTATCCCTGTCCCAGTTCCTCCATTGTTCTTTAAAGTGTGGGAAATCTTTCCCTATAACTGAACCATGATTGTTGTATGTCACTACCAAAACTAGATGTAACACTGTCCTAACTTGGGACTGTATCTCTACTTAGTTTATCAAGTAGCACTTACTTTTACCCCAGATGACTTCTATGATTCTATGAGTCTGGATCTACCTTTTACAAAGGTGCTGGGTTTTAACTAGTGAATCATGCTACCAGTTTCTTGCCCTTTCAGCTTTTGGGCATTGACCATAACCATACATTTCAATAGTTTGTCAGTGGTGCAGTAACAGAAGGCCATGTCTACCAGCATTGTGTTACACTCCGTAGCTTCTTGTTTTCCTGCTGTATCTCTATTGGCTTGAATGAGAGTCTCTTACTTCCCTTCCCTTCAGTGTTTGACTGTATGACCTTGTTTCCCACATTTAAAACAAAGAATGGGGAAAAAGTACATTTCACCTTGAGCCTAGACTTATCATCCAGTTTGTTAAAAGTCTCCCTAAACCCACTTACTTAACATAATACCCTTTCCATTAGGATAAAAAGTCAATAGAGTTTAGGCAGTTGACTTGTGCACCTTGACTGTAGTGAGTAATTAGAGAATGGGGGACCTGTAGATCACACACTGATAGAAGAACGAACATTCTCCAGCAGGATGTTAATCTACAGATAATGCCTGCCGAAAAACGAGTCTGCCGCTTCATAGCAGTATATCAAGCTGCCATGGAGCTCTGACTGAAAAAACATAATGTCTACCATTATTTTAGCAAATGTTAAAGAAAAAAAAATAAATAAAAAAGCACGTATGTGTATGTGTTTATGCCTGTATGTGAGAGTGTGTGCGTGTATGAGAATGACAGAGAGATCGGTTGAGCTACTATTTTATACTCGCTAAGCAGCACTTTTGCTGTTTTGCCAGTGTAAAAAAATAAATGAGAGAAAACTAGTTTGTGTGTGTGTGTGTGTGTGTGTGTGTGTGTGTGTGTGTGTGTGTGTGTGTGTGTGTGTGTGAGAGAGAGAGAGAGAGAGAGAGAGACAGAGAGAGAGAGAGAGTGAAGAGTGAGAGCAATCAAGTGATTTCTGGCAGCAGCAGTTAAAAGGTTTATGTACCTCTTGACCTCTTAGCTCAAGATATCCAGAAAAGTCTAAAATAAACTTGGAACAAAGGCTCAAAATATGAACATATTTTGAATGTTGCTGTTCCAAAATCACAAAGTTGTTTGAATATTAGGATTTGTGTTAGCATGCATTTTCTGAAGTAGATGTGTGCGTATGTGTGTGTGTAGGTAGTGTGAGAGAGAGAGAGAGAGATTGAAAGAGAGTAAGTGAGTAAAATCAACCACTGGTGGAAGCCGCAGTAAAGAGGTTTGCATACCTCTGGACTTTTCAGCTGAAGAAATCTGGATAAACCCTAAAATAAAAGGGGAACATAGGCTCAAAAATAGAAACAGATTTTAATTATTTTTTTTTATGAAATTACAAACTTGTTTAATTAAAAAGATTTGTGTTAGCATGAATTTTCTGAAGGAAATAAAAATCTGAAACTCAAAGGTATGTCATTATTTAGTAACTTCAATCTCCAATGACTAGCAACAAACCAAACGTTTTAGGAGTAAGGGACCAAAAAAATAAAGTAAATACCTGGATATTTTGTAAGTGTTATATTTTAGATGTAAACTGCTTTCTCTAACACCATTAACATGTACTACAGCAAGTTTGAAACATTAAGCAGAGAAACTATTTTACATCAAAAATATATAAAAAAAATATAGTAATAAAAATAAATAAATAAGTAAGCAAAGCGCAACAATTTTTACAGACAGCCCATTCTCTAAGTGCAATAATGCCCTCCAGGGTATGTGTCATTGTGGAAATAATGCCCTTCCAGGGGTGCTGGGTGGGTGCTTTTTCCACAATAACACATACCCTGTTGGGCATTATTGCTTGCCTAAACCTGTCTATAACTAAGATTTCCAGCATTGTCTCTTTACTTTTATGTTCTTATAGGTCTAGCCAGTATTGTGCTATTTTTCAGCTCATGTATCTGAGTCATTACTGTTTTAGCTTTTGAGAAAACCAACTCATGGAACCTACAGGCTTGTGTTTTATTAGTTTTCTCCACTCTGGCCAACAAGCTTCTGTTAGCCTTATCAAAGCCTGAACAGTTCATGTACATCCTAAAGGATTCCCTTGTAAGATGACCCATTAATATTGAGCTTATGATGATTGGTCCATCCACCTCCTGACTAGTAATAGCCAGGTTCATTGGTTCATAGATAAGTACTACGGCAATTGCCCTTTTTTGGGCATTTTAAACCTAGACAGTTACCCCATGTGAGAATCAAATTCTGCAACTTGTGTCTGTTAGGTAAACACCTTAGCCATTATGCCATTGCCTCCTATTGACATCAATTTAAACTGGTTGGTCAAGAGTCTTAGCACTCCAGGACCTACATACTGATCAAATGGAGCAACTGCTATCAAGGGTACAGTAAATCTTTATTTTTGACCGGTTGACGTTGACCGAATTAGGTTCCACAAGAGCCTGTTTTTGTGGAGGCCTGGGAGAAATACTCAGATGCATGTCTTTGGAATGGGGGAGGAACCGAGTACCCCGGGAAACCCCACGTAACACAGGGAGAACATGCAAATCCATAAGCTGCCACACCTAAACCTGACACTGTTCCACATTGCAGATAAGAATCACTGGTTCAGCAAGACTGCTTTCAAATGCAGTCTTACAACAGCAACTGGACTTGTTCTAAAATGCATCAAACATTTCCAGGATGGGTCAAGGATCACTCCAATACCAAAAGTTTATAAGATCTTTTGGGAGGGCAGTATTGAAACCACTGGAGATTAATCTCCCTCCTGCACAATTCCTCCATCAATACTTTGCCATGAGCTCTGCCCAATAATACAATTCACCTGTACCTGCTTCAAGTACCAGGTTTTGTATCTTTACCTGGATAGCTAAAGGACTGCTTATATAGCCACTGGATCTGCTCCTATATCAATCCAGGGTAATCTCTTCCCTGTATGCCTTATCACTATCCTTAACCCCCTATTTTCTTTCTTATCTGATATCTTCCTCTAACCCCCACCTCTTCCCTATCCACTTTAGTTAATCCTGACAAATTTACCTTTTTGTCTCTCTATTGTCCCTCTATGATTTAACTCTTCCATCCAATCTATTTGATGTTGCTTTTGTATCAATTTATATTATTTTTGCCCTATATATATTATCTTTATCCTATATATTCGATGTTACATCTAATTATGCTAATGTATATTTATAACTACTTCAAAATATCACTATTTATTCTTTGATTTTTTTGCCTATTCAATTACTGTTTCATGGAACTTTTCACCTCGGGCCTCTGCTGAAAATGGGTTCACACCCAGACTGACTATCCCAGTTAACAAATGTAAAATAAATAAATAAATCAATATATTTTTCCTAATGCATTCATTTTGCAAATGTGCACAACTGAGAAGTCTGGTCTAGTTTCAGTTGCAGCAAAATGTCAAGGATTTCTATTGAAAGGTGTCATACTTGCCACCTCGCATTTACAACCAAATTATACAAATATACTGGCTTTCACAGTATCACTTCTCTACTACTCTGAATAAGTCAAGCATTTTGGAACATTACACAAAAGCCTAGTTGATACTCTGCTTACTTCTTGTTTTAGGAGATACAATATATGTAACTGCTCTACAAGTGTTCCACCACAATAACTCCGTATAGCGAAGGGACCATCTTTCATTACTGTGACATTCTCCCAAATAGGCAGGGCTGGACCTTCTAAACAAGTTACACATTTTCCCCCACTGCATAATACAATTCTTCCCATGGCTGAATTTAATATACTACTGCATGATGTCTGACGTCTGATGAAGTACATTCCAGTCCACTGTTTGTGCCACTTGCGCTGCAACCTTGCTATACAGGGGGTTCAGTTAGCATTCTATAATGCTTAATTCACAGAAGGAGTGCCTCACCTGTCATTCCTGTATAGCTTCCATTTTTCACCACTTAAGACAACTTCTTTCAAAAGTGACCAAATAGTCCTCCAAGTCCTTAATAGAATTAAATGGCTTTAATGGGGTTCTCACCCTTAGCTCAACTATTCATTTAGCTAACACCACTTATCCCTTAAGTGGCAGTAGTAATGATCTGCAATAACTGCTGAACTGTAGTCATGATTACAAACCAAGTATTCAAAGGGGGGATTAATGTAAAGAGTGACAGGTGGAAGCGATTAGCTGAAAGAATCAGTTTCAGCTGCCTGCTGCATCCACCAGATCTAAGACCGTGGATGCAGTTAACACTTGTTTAACTCAGGAACATAAAATGTTATTGTAGGAAATTAAAAATCTCTGTTGTAAAAATTGAGAGGTGGAGTGGAAATGTTTTAAGGGCTGCTGCTTATTTTTTTCTTTACATACTGTTTCTTTTTTACAGTGTATGCCAGTTAAGTTCACCACTGTCAACAGTCCTCCCATCAGATATCTATTGAGACAACAGTATAAACTGGTAGGAGTCTGTAGTATCACAAACAGTCTGATCTCTCTCTCTTTCTCCTATTGGGGCTTTGGCAGCTGAATGCTTTGCTCTTTCCTTTTTGGGTTTTGCACAAGTAAGTGAATGCAGCTTAACAAAACAGGTAAGAGTTTAATCACTTCCCATCAGGCTTCTCCTGACAGGTAGCAACATTCAAATGAATAACACAAATAAACAAGTGTCTTTCTTTTATGCAGTTTTCCCACTGATGAGTGAGAATGGAAAACAATGAGCAAAATAAAAGTTCTGGGTTTGAACCTCGAGATTAACAGCAGTATTGGTTTTGTGTCTCATGCAGCTTCTTGATTACAAAAAAACAAAAAAAAAATCAACAACAAAAAACAAATGTAAATACAGTACAGCAAGTTCAGATAGACTGTTTTAAGATTAATAAAACAAAGCTTTTTTTACCAGTGGTTCAGGAAGGGAAACCAGACTTTTGTCAAACTGCAAAAATGAACAGAAAGTCTCATCCAATTGACTTGAACACACACAAAAGGTGTTTTACCAGACTTGTTCCTGTGCAATCCAAAAGTTTTATTCAAATGCCTTGAGGCCAACAACTGACTTCCTTTATTTTTCATAATTTCTGCAGCATGTTATTTATTTATTTTATTTTGTTTGTTAACCTGGGTAAAACACTAATCTAATCTGACTGTTTTCATGCTCAACCTGGGAAAGTGCAGTAAGAAATCAGTGACATACAAAAGAAAACATTATAAGTCATGCATAAGGGTACAACATCTGATTAGAATTCTAAAGTAAACTAGAATATTCTGCATTAGGATAAGTGCCTTGCAGCCTTCTCATTTTTTTGAGATACACATTTCCCAACAACAGTGTACCCCTCTCCATTACCAGGTTCTATGTATCTGTCCAGAATGCATTCAGTGAGTCTTTTTAACTTTACAACTTCTGCTATTTTGTCTTTGGCCATTGATTATGTAGGTAGCTGCCTTTCCCCTATACCTAAACACCGGCTTGAAAGGTAAGGGCTTAAAGGGTCAGTTACCTCCCATATCACATTAAATTGAAACACCCGAGGAACTTTTTAATCAAAATTCTATCCTGTTTTCAGGGTCCCATATATCTAGCAATCACATATATTCCAGTTAATGCTACCTGCCTGTCACCTCCTTGTAATTCCAGCATGCAATGTTATGGTCCAGAAAAAAATTAGAAATCAAAGAATTCAGGACAATAAATTAGCATTTGACCTTCCCAGCATATATTAAATTAGCAAACACTTAAACAGATATCTCTGAAAATCTCATATGGAAGGTGTATATAACCATCAAACTCATAAACAGACAGCTGTTTAGCCAATACCATGTAGCATTTTCAGTCATATTTTATGCATTTGTGTACGTCAGGCACTCTAACCCTGAATGTAGATCAAGTAAACAGATGGCTAAAATGCATAATCTCTATAAAGGAATTGAAAGATGCCCAGAAACATTAATTAGGCAATTTTTTAAATTATTTAGTAGGATTAAAGAACCCAAAATGAATACTGACTACAGACAACGTCCACACATCAGAATTTTATAAGGACCTGGAAAGTAAAACGCACTTAGTTTAGTCGTATTATCTGCTGAACTCTTGTTGAATGGTGTTTTATCTGCATTTGGAAATCCTCATTAACGACTCTCATCTTAAAAGTTCTACTATATCTGCTTGTAGAACAGTTACACTTTCTTAATGTTGACTGTGAGATATTCATACCTAAGGTCATTAATTGATTAACATGCTTTATGTCTGTTTTAAGTCATAGGCATATTTTATAATGAATCCAGCATGTTATAACAATTCTGTTTCTAGTTTTAGCTGCAGAAGTAGTAAAAATCTTTTGCTACAACAAACCAAGCATGTCTAACCAAACCTGTTGTTCACTTTCTATCCCCTAGAGTTTGCACATATACTTACCAGTATAGAAACCTACTTTCAGGTTTTTGTTAAAATCGGTTATTCTGTATCACCTGTAGTAAATATACTGTGGAGTGCAAAACAAGGAAACTTTTGTATGTTTTAGTGCTCAGTCTTACCATATGATCATGTGCACGAAATTTAGGCAAAATCAAAATGTACAAGGTATTATAGTCCTGGTCAAGTAATGAAATGGATCACAGTGCACAAATGATTTAATATTAATTATCAGCAACCCAGGGAAAAAAAAGTTATCTGGCTGAACTTTTAACTTATATAAATCTTTATAAATTCCTAAGGCATGAGAATGTTCAATTAATTTACTTCAAGACATGCTCTGAATACACATATAACTGCTCTTTAATCTACTTTAGAATCCAACCCCCCTAAAGCTACAATATAGTCATGAATAACAACTGTAAAATTATTAAAGAAGGCATAACAAGATCTCCTGCAATGCTTGAAAAAGATGTTACATAAATTATCTTAGAATCCAAATCCACTAAAAGATTATAGTCATAAATAATAACTATCAAATGCCATAAATAATAACTATCAGATTATTGCAGAGTTCATATAAGACCTCTGCAAAACTTAGAAAATATAATTGCTGTTTAATGTATCTAAACATTTAAATCCACTAGGACTGGAAAGAAGTCATAAACAGTAACTATTATATTGTTACAGAACACCAATAAGATCACCTACAAAACTTGAAAGGTATTTACTTACCACCCAAATGAAGATTCAGTAATATTAAGATAACTATCCTTTCTCAAATTCTGCATCATTCTGTTAACATGGAATTATTTCCCCAAATGTAACCATCAAACATTAGAACAAGATAACTGAAAAGTTGCTGTAGACTTCAAACACCCCTAGAAATCACTTAAAGCATTAACAAGACATAATAAAATGGGCCCTGAGTTTTCCTAAATGGGGTCATACCCAAACCTGGCTACCATTAAAATGACTTTATGTTGCCTTGATTTAGTGTACACTGCATCAGGGCATACCTCTCAACTATTGACTTACACAAAATATCCAGATTCTTGCCTCATATATTTGGTCTGTTCCTCATAAAATTTTAAGTTTTCTGGCAAATCACTATATCATTTAGAAAATACATGCTAACACATGTTATTCTTGCAACTTTGGAAGTTAGTAAGAGCAATAATTAAAACTTGTCTGTATTTTTGGTCCTTTGTGTCACCATTATGTTTGGCTCTGTCCAGATTTCTTGTGCTAAGAGGTTGAAAATAATGCATCAGGGGAATGGCTGCAAGCTTCTGCCCTCCTACATATTGACCCCTTTACCAATGTATAAACTGATTTGGACCTATAAACCTTCAGAATAAATTGCACTCTGCTTGCACACAATATGACATATCAAACCAAAGTCTCCAGTTATAGAAACCATAGTCCTATGAGCATGTAGTTTGCTCAACTGCTATAATACCAACCTCTGCATTAGGCAGCATGGTCGAGCAAAGTGTCATGTAATCCAAACAGTCATTTTGTCCATTTTCAGTGCTGTTTATGTATGACTGTTGCATATTAGATAGGCTGCTGTGGATCCATAGCGTTGAAGTAAATACACAGAATATAAAATGTGTCTGTGTCACTGTACTGTGGTGCCTTGTTGATGGCAACTTAAGCCTTAGTTTCTTGTTGAATTTCTCCCTGCAGCTGTGCAGATGTGGAGTTATATTCATGGTTATATACATAACAGAATCTTCTACATGTGAGTGACAAGCTGCATGACACAATAAATAAAGAAATAATTAAATTAATAATGCTCGGTCAGTGGCTCTTTTTTGTGTTTGGTTTAATTTATTTATATATACAGTGGATATAAAAAGTTTACAAACCCCTGTTATAATGCCAGGTTTATCTGATATAAAAAATGAGACCACAATAAATCATTTCCAAAATTTTCCCTCCTTTAATGTGACCTATAACCTGTACAATTCAATTGGCAAACAAACAAATCTGTTAGGGGAAAAATATAAAAAATAAAAAACATACAATACAGTGGTTGCATAAGTGTGCACACCTTTAAACTAATACTTTGTTGTGTGCACACCCTTAAGCTAATACTTTGTTGAAGCACCTTTTGGTTTAATTACAGCATTCAATCTTCTTGGGAACACACCTGCCATCAATTAAAGAGACTCTGATTAATCCGAATAAAGTTCAGCTGTCCTAGTAGGATTTTCCTGACATTTACACAGTTGCCTGCTACAGCAAAAGCCATGGTTCACAGAGAGCTTACAAAGCATCAAAGGGATTTCAGTGCTGAAAGGTATCAGTCAGGAGAAGGGTACAAAAAATTTTCCACAGCATTAGATATACCATGGAACACAGTGAAGACAGTCATCAAAAAGTGGAGAAAATATGGGACAACAGTGACTTTGCAAAGAACTGGACTTCCCTCCAAAATTGATGAAAAGACAAGATGAAAAGTGGTCAGGGAGGCTGCCAAGAGACCTACTGCAACACTGAAGGAGCTGCAGGAATTTCTGGCAAGTACTGGTTGTGTACTACATGTGACAACAATTTCTCATATTCTCCATATGTCTGGACTATGGGGTAGGGTTGCAAGATGGAAGGACTTTCTTCCACAGAAAAACATCCAGGCCGGCTAAAATTTGCAAAAAAAATACACAAAGTCTCCCAAAAGCATGTGGGAAAATGTGTTATGGTCTGATGAGACCAAGGTTGAACATTTTGGACACAATTCAAAAAAGGTACGTTTATCGCAAAAACAACACTTCGCATCTCCAGAAGAAAACCATCCCCACAGTGAAGCATGGTGGTGGCAGTATCATGCTTTAGGGTTGCTTTTTTTCAGCTGGAACTGGGGCTTTAGTCAAGGTGGAGGGAATTATAAACAGTTCCAAATACCAGTCACTTTTGACCCAAAACCTTCAGGCATCTGCTAGTAAGCTGAAGCTGAAGAGGAAGTTCACCTTTCAGCATGACAATGACCCCAAGCATACATCCAAATCAACAAAAGAATGGCTTCACCAAAAGAAAATTAAAGTATTGGAATGGCCCAGCCAGAGTCCAGACCTAAATCCAATAGAAAATCTATGAGGTGACCTGAAGAGGGCTGTGCACAAGAGATGCCCTGGCAATCTGACAGATTTGGAGCACTTTTGCATGGAAGAGTGAGCAAATATTGCCAAGTCAAGATGTGCCATGCTGGTAGTCTCCTACCCAAAAAGACTGAATGTTGTAATTAAATCAAAAGGTGCTTCAACAAAGTATTAGTTTAAGGGTGTGTGCACAAAACAAAGTATTAGTTTAAGGGTATGCACACTTATGCAACCAGCATATTGTACGTTTTTTATTTTTTCCCTAACAGATTTGTTTGTTTTTCAGTTGAATTGTACAGGTTATAGGTCACATTAAAGGTGGGAACATTTTTGAAATGATTTCTTGTGGTGTCATTTTTTATATCACAAAAACCTGGCATTTTAACGGGTGTGGAAACTTTTTATATCCACTGTATATATTTTGTATTTGTACCTTTTTGTTTTAGTTTTGATTTTTGTAGTTTCGTAATTTAGAATTTCTTTGTTTTGACATTTATCCATAGTAACATTATCCATTCAAGCAATATCAGCCATCCCACCATCAAAACTATGGATTTTTTTCTATTTTTACCACAGAAAATAAACAACTGAACTCACTATAGTCCTTTATATGTCCTTTAATAAACTATTGAAAGCCAGTAGTTCACACTGTTAAATTAACTATCATCACCATTATTAGTAAGTCATAACTGTAGACAGTTCAGATTTTACACCATCCTTATTGTATCATATTCTTTTATACATAAAAGTCAACCAGATATAATATTTTTGAATTATCCGCAAGAATAAACTTTAGATAGTACAGTAGATAAGTAGTGCTATTGCCAAAGCAAATTAATTTTTTTAATTGTTTTTCATAAGAGCCATAGTTTTTGTACGTCTTGTAATGTGAAATTTATAAAATGTACAGAATGAAAAAAAAATACTTCATTTGAATGGAAAGACAGCAAAACTGTTGAAAGTGATTTTCAAATGTTTAAGCAGTTGCAGTTTACCAAAATATTTTACTTTATTTAGACTTTTGCCCTACAGCTAAAAGACTCTGAAAACATGAAAACTATTATCCACTTTTACATAGTTGATTGTGAATGAGATTAAAATGTGGATGTGCAGTAGCAGACCCTGCTTAAGGCTGTTCATACACTGCTTAATACTACTGGCAATGAACTTTAAAAATGCCTGCTAAAAATCTGAGGTGATGCGTGGCATACACAGGGGCAAGAATAATGCAACAAATTATTATAAAACTATAAGATAATTCAGAAACTTCTAGACCTAGTAGACTTAGAGGGATGAAACCCTAAATACAACCCAGGGATCATGTGCTCACTTATCAGCATGCGTATTGGGGAGCTAAGCAGAGAAGGATGGGCTGGAGTGTCTGACGCTATAGTGTCTATCCTGGTGGGGTGGGAGGCAGCATGGCTTGGCACATGGATGATACCTAATGCAGAGTAGGAGACTGCTCATGGAAAAATCCAGGGCAAGCTTGTACTGTTAAGCAGTGCATGTGTAATTGAGTTGGTGATGATGTGTGTGGGAATACACACATCGCTGTCCACCCGGGCAGTCAATGTGAAATTGTTGGACATCCATAGGGAATGGTTAGGAGAACTAGGGTAGGGTCCTTCCCAGGATCAGTATACTGGTTTGCAGCCTAATGCTGTACTTTCATCTGCAACCGAATGAATGGGGCAGTCAGGCCTCCAAAGGGAACAGAATGTGTAGGAGGGCTGCCAGTGAGTTCAGGGGTGCTGATCTGTCACATTGATGAAATAAATGAGTCACTAGGGTACTGGTAGTAGAGCTACTGGGCAAGATCCTCAGAAGGGACTAAAAAAAAGAACCCAGAAACTAAATGTATAAAGCAGTCCACTTACTTTCATCACATAGGCGAAACAGTTATGCAACAATTTTCATGATTTTTTTTTTATTTTTGGAAATGAAATTAAATGTGAAATCATTGTAAAGAACTTATTGCATCACTTAAATGCCACATCACAAGGCTTTCTTTAGTTATGTTAGGAACCTGGGTGGTAATTCCCAGATATACTCAGAATTAGTCCAAAATGACAAAAAATACACCGAACCCACAGACATTGCCAACATCCTAGCTGACAGGTTCAGCGCAAACTCCCCCCCCCCACCAAAAGGGCAAATATCTATCCCAGCAGAGTGCTGCCCCCCTGACATCTCAGACGCTCAGGTAAGAGCTGCCCTCTCCAAAGCAAAAAACACAGCATCAATGGGACCAGATGGTGGCCCGGCCGTCCTACATGAACTCAAAGAAGAGCTAAACCCAAACATAAAACTACTGTTCAATCTCAGCCTTACTACAGGATATGTGCCCAAAGAGTGGCGTACAGCAACAGTGGTCCCTCTCCATAAAGGTGGTGCCTCAATGGATCCTGGAAACTATTGCCCCATAAGCCTGACTAGCTTGGTCTGCAAAGCTATGGAAAGGATCATCATGGACCTCATAAATAAAGATATTGGGGACCTACAAACACTGGATCCTACCCAGTTCGGCTTTGTTAAGGGCAGATCCTGCCTCTTAAACCTGGTTGATTTCTTTGAAACAGTCACCAAGGCCATTGACGAGGGGAAGGCGGTCCACACAGCCTACCTGGACATCACAAAAGCCTTCGATACAATACCCCACTCGGGCATTATAGATAAGCTCACCAGCTTAAATATAAACCCCTATGTCACTAGATGGATTGCAAACTGGCTCAAGGACAGAACCCACATGGTTAGAATTGCTGGAGCCATGTCAGACTCCAAACCAGTTACAAGTGGTGTCCCACAAAGCTCAGTCCTGGGACCTCTCTTGTTCGGTATATATTTCTCAGAGGTACAGGCCAACACGGAAGGACTGTGGCTGACCAAGTTCGCAGATGACTGCAAACTGGGTGCCATAATCGACACTCCAGCCGACACAAGCATCCTCCAAAAGGGCCTCATAGAAACAGACAACTGGTGCCAGAGCCATGGCCTCAAGCTAAATGCCAAAAGTGTATAGTCATCCCCTTTGGCAAAAACAAAGTGCCCACAAATTACCACATAGGTGGAAATCCATTAAGTACAGAAGAAGTAATTAGGGACCTGGGGACCCAAGTTGATAGCAATCTCTCATTTGACAACCACGTGGCCAAAGTGGTTAGAAAAACATTTTATATAGCTCACCTAATCATGAAGGGATTCACATCTAGATCAGGGGAGGTCATCGCCTCTTTACTCATCCCTCATCAGGCCCATAATTGAGTACAATGCCCCTTTTGGGATGTACCTTACCAGACACCTGCAGCAACTGGAAAGACCCCAAAAGTACCTCAGCAAGAGGATCAAAGGGCTCAAACAGATGCCATATGCTGCCCGGTTAAAGAAACTCCAGCTCTACTCAGTGGCATACCGCCTGTTCAGAGGAGATCTGTGCCTGACGATAAAGCCATGTCCAACCCGGAATTAATGGACATGCTGCACCTCAGAAAATCCAAATCCCATCGAGCTACGCCGAGAGACTTGAACCTCAGCACTGAAATAAATAGGACATGCTGGAGGGACAGATTCATAACCCAGAGGCTCCCTTCACTCTGGAATAAAATCCCAGTCCAGGTTAGGCAGAGTCCCTCATTGACTCTCTTCAAGAGGAATCTTGATGAGTGGATGGGAGATCGTAGGTTTACCCCGGGTATCACTTCTGTGTCACTGTTAGATAGAGGCATAGTATACTAACCTCGAAAAAGGGCATAGCAAAATAAATTTAAAATGGGTGGCGAAAGCCAAACACATTCTGGCTAGGCTTATAAATGCCCTAGGGCAGATAGCCTAGTATGAACCTATGAACTTATGAACCTATATTAATCCAATTGTACATCATGTCCTGTAATACAAAATTGCTGTTAAATCATATAAGAAGGAGCTGTCCTCATAAACCTCTGCAGCTTTAGAAATTAATGTATTACTTATGTAGTTATTTAATAAGCTATTAAAACAGACTACTAGAAGTGTGGGAGAGGTTTAGAGAGCAGTAACACTGCTATATGCTGTTAACAGCATCAGGACACTGGCAATGTCAGTTGTGTACATATGTATTCCAGTATTTACTCTCCTCCATCAAGATCCACCTCAAGTGAAGAATACACTGTAGGGGTTATGCTGCTTCACAACTGCCTCTAAATCTAGACAGAAAGTACTATCTTAGATATTTGTTTTAAAAAAGCAGAATAAAAGCAACTGCCATGGGAAGTATTGCCTTGGTTCTAAACTGAGTGTAGTGGATGGCATTTTTGACAGAGATCTCAGTCTGGAATGTGATTGTCTGCAGCATTGTGTAATTACTTTTTAAATTTCTAAGTCAGAGTTTCATAGAAATTCAGTATACGTCATGAGGGACTAGTGGTGACTGGCCCAGAAAAGCTACTAGCTAAATTTTGTACTCAATATCCTATGTTTATTCACATTTAGCTTGTAATCTCTTTGTGCAAGTTTAAAGCTGTTTGCATATTTGATTTTATTAAGCACTGTACTTAACTGCATTTATTTCAAGTTAATAGGTACATTACTCCATTGTAAATGCTTGTGATTTATGGTTTGTTTATTCATTTAAGATTGTGGGCAGGATTCACGAAGCATCTGTGTAAGAATTACAAGGCTTACACGGAGGCTGCAGTTAAATGTTGTGATGTCAGCATGTCATGCATATGCATGAGGGCATGCTGAATCACACCTAAGGCTAACACGGTCAGTGGAAGACAGTAGGGGGCGTGTCCATAGGGCGAGCCCTGCAAACGGACACGCCCCCAGAAGAGTAAAAGTCCCAAAAGTAAACCCCCACGACAGAGTCCATGAAAATGTGAATAAACACAACACAACACATGCCCCCACAGACTATGAACATAAAATGTATAAATGAACATCTAATATTTTTTTTTTATAAGTTGTAAAGATGTTTGCCCGTGAGTGCGCTCGTTTGCCCGGGCATGCCCGTCACTTAGCCACAGTTAGCAGTCAGTGGAAAAGCATATAAGAACTAAATATGCAAAGTAAGCCAAGAAGCAATAGCGTAGCGGTAGAGACGTCGGCTGAAGAGAAGGCAGTCATGGTTCGAGCCCCCACAACATCAATTTTTATTTTTAGTGAAATAAGCACGAAACAAGTCCCTGACATATATGTACATATATAAAATTATATTTCATGTAAAATGTAATGAAATGGGCCATGTATTTTGAAGAAATGTGAGATAAAAAAAAAAAAAATCTGAGATGTGCCCATAGCTGAGCTACAGCCTAACAAGTTGAGGATATCTGCTTGTAGGTGAGCAGTGTTTTAACAGGTGTAAAACGAGTGCTCGTAGGTGAGCAGTGTTTTAACAGGTGTAAAATGAGTGCCTGGGGTTGAGCAGCATTTTAACATGCTGAAACTGTGCGCCCGTAGCTGAGCTGAGCGTAATATGCGTGCTGACAGCCAAACGACACGTAAACCGGTGTAACCTGTTTGCGCTGAGCTGCTCACCGCACCAACAAGCTACCCAACGGGCAACGTTGAGCAAGCTGTATCAAAACTGCCTTTACACAGACACACCTCCTAGCCTGTGTAGACAGTCATAAAATATAAAAAGCAATGGCCAGGTTCAAACCCAGGATACCATGCACCATAGTCAAAGTACTGAACCACTAAGCCATGACAGTTGCACTTAGAAATGCAGTAATAGCATATATATAGGAATGAATAGAAAGAGGAGCATGACAAAGCAGGTTTTGTGAAGCTGATACAATTCCAAAATGGCCAATCACACATAAGTTTGGGAAAAACGGCATATATAAGCCCCATAGGTGGGAATACACAGCATAACCGATTGTAGAACCGACTTGCAGCCAGGATGTCAGGTGTAGGTGAGGGTAGTTGCTTACGAGCACAGAGGTGGGGCGTTGAGGAGTCCAAATATATGGTTTGGCTCCTCGTCCATAATCATGAGGCCCAACTCATGCAGGGCCAGGTCCTGTGGGGAGCATATAGGGCTGAGGCGTGGGACCGGTTGGCTCATGATCTCACCAGTGCCACAGGAATACCAAGGACTGGTGAGCAGGTCCATCACCACCATGCGGATCTGAAGAGACAGAAGCAGGACCAACTGAACTGTTGGATCCAGGAGGCCCGGCAAATGCCCAACGCCCCACTACTGAGTAAGTTACATGTAATTATTTATGTAAGAAATTAACCTAGCTGATATTATGGAGATGTGCATTCCAATATTACTTTATTTATATTACAGCTGCAGGTGTCCGCTCTGCGAACAGTCGAGCCTATGGCGATAGGCTGGTGCGGATGCGCCACCAGGCAGGTCAGTAATTCTCTCCCTGTAACTGTAAATAAATATATAAATATGACAGTTAGCAAAAGAGTGCAGTGTAGTCACTAATTAATAAAATGTGCAAGTAACAGTGTAAGACGGTTTGCAAGTATTGCTTGATTACAAAAGTGTAATGCAGCCTGTAATCCAAACATAAAAATGAAACAAGTCTGAAATAAAGATGCCCCACCTGTAATATAATAGTACATAACCTGCAGCAGGCTGAAAAGTACAGCTGCAGAAGCTGAGTAAAACACGTGTGAAATATATCCCTGTTGAAATACAGAAACTTGACATAAGTGAGACTGTTGGAAAGGATTGTTATAACTACAGGTAAAACATGTCAATAAAGCCTAGAATTAAGTACCATCCTGAATTGTAAAAATAAAACAAGTGAGAGAGTGTGAGAAAGAGGTATGAATCCACCAATAAAGTAGTAATAACTCCTGAATAAAGTATACTGCAGTCAGTACAGAATGAAATGAATGTGACAGGCAGAACCAAACAGTAACATGTGTTGAAAACAGTACTCTGAGGAAGCTACAGTGGCAACTGCCCAGGGGTGGGGATCTCAGTTCCACTGTTTCTGTAAGCTAATGGTGCTAAGACTAAATATCGCTGAGTGGACCTTGTGGCCCCACATGTGTGATACAGTCCCTGTTTTGTTTGTCTTGTCTGGTTCAGCAACAGTTTGACTTCCTGTACCTGACATACCACTCTCACCTGAAAAAAAAAAAAAGGCACTCTGTACCCACAAAAAAATTACGCCCCATACATAGCTGCCCATTTTGCACACATGTCTGCTGGACATGTAAACAGTCAATTACAATTGGCTGTACAACAAGTATTATTGTTGTCCTTACACCTCTGTCAGGTGTGGAAGGTTTCAAATGTCACACCAAATTACAAACATATGCACAGCTGTTGCTGATGAAGAAATGGGCAGCTATGGGCCTTACCTACATCCCTCCTGCAAAACCCGAGCTTGTTTCCCTACTGTCCTACCCTCTTTATGACCCCTTTTTCACCACTTTCCTAGCTCCCCATTTTCTTTTCTTTCAAAGAAAATAGCATGGGTGTGAGCGAGAGTAAGCACTTTTAAGCAGTAGTAAGCGGGTGAGCGTGAAGCTAAGCGGCAGTGCGCATGCGTGACCTCCGTGCAAACCAGTGCTAACCCACTTACAACTGCTTAAAAGTGCCTTAGTCACTCTGAATGACAAGGCCAGTAGTTTTCTCAGCAGCAAAATAAAATACCTCCCTCAGTCTTGAACCCAGGACCTTGGAAACACTAGTCTGCAAGACTTACCACTAAGCCATGAGTACTATACAAGAACATTGTGCTGAAAGAGATATATCATAAAATAGTAGGAATTAATTTAAAGGGAATATACAAGTGTAGCACACAAAGCATGTCATGTATATTTACTATCAAATCTAGTGGATTTGTAAAATAGTATTGTGTGCTGAGAAACAGTCATGCTAGTTGGTAGCTACTAGGTAATAATGTCACAGTGGCATCTGGCAAGCCACACACATACTCAGAGCAGGGTAAACACAGCCATAGTTGAATAGTTAAGAGTGCAGACATAGCAACTGTGACTGAGTTACAGGGATGTCCCTGATGTGAAAACAAATGTCAACTGTGCCCCACTGACACCCTGCCAAATGTACTAACAGTAGCTTACAGAACATGCATTGCAGTGTCTACAACACAGCCTGAAATATGAGAGACAGACCAACCCTTACACTCACAGAACAGTGTCCACAGCAAACCAGCATGGTCCCCACCCTGAAAATCTGAAAGGGCTATGCCTACCTAACAGACCTTTTTATAGCACAGGTCTGTAATCACAGTGAGAACTGCAATCACTACACAACAGGCTGCATGCAATTAGTGAATGCTGGCTAACAATTGGTGCAGAGGCTATCACATGGACGTGTGCAGATACCTACAAAAGCATCCTGTACTCCCAGTCCACACATGCAATATTGTCATTGCACCCGCTGGAGGTAGAGAGAGTGAGGAAGAGAGAGAGAGAAAAAAACAAAAAAAAAAAAAAAGAAAGAAAGAAAGAGAAAGAAATAAACCTGAAACATCAAGGCAAAGAGGCAGACAGCAGGCCAAGCAACTGCAAGCCTACACAAACAGCTGCAACAAACACAGGTAATGTAAAGTACTACTATAATACTCTACATACTGTGAACCCTCCAGATGTGTTACTGGTCTGTATCTATGTATATGAGGATGTGCATAGGGACGGGGACATACTGAAACTGTCACTGAAGGCTCCACATATATATGTATGTGATGGTAGCTATGTGCACATAGCAATGTAGGTTGTAGTGCAATGTACAAGTAGGTGGTACAGTAATGGGTGTTCAGCAGTACGTTACTGTGTGTATACATATGTGGACCTAAAAAGGAGTAAATATATATATATATATATATATATATATATATATATATATATATATATATATATAACATATGTATACGTATGTATATTGAGATATGTATATATATATATATATATATATATATATATATATATATATATATATATAATATGCATATGTGTATACATAGATAGACAGGGATGTAGAAATACATAGACAGATATAGTTTCACAGTGGCATAGTATAGTACTAGGCTATCTGCAGACAGTGTATAGTAGTGACAGAGTGAAGACCCCCCTACATAATAGCATTAGTGTAATGTGCCCCTGTCTAGTAGTGACACAGAGATGACCTCTGCTGTAAACCTATGATCTCCCATCCACTTGTCAAGAATGCACATGAAGAGTGTCAGTGAGGGTCTCTGCCTAACATGAACTGGGATCCTGTTCCACAGTATGGGAAGCCTCTTAGTGATGGATCTGTCCCTACAGTATGTCCTATTCATATGTGTGCTGAGGTTTAAATCCGTAGCTGTCGTGCTTCTGATGGATTTGGATTGTATGAGGTGGAACATGTCCATCACTACCAGATTGGACATGGCCTACTACATCAGGCACAGATCACCCCTACGTAGGCAGTATGCTATCTAATAGAGCATGAGTTACATTAGTCTGGCAGCATATGACAGGTTTTGCAGACCCTTGATCCACCTGGTGATGTACTCATGGGGTCCCCCTAGCTGTTGCAAGTGCCAGGTGAGGTACATACCAAATGGGGCATAGTACACAGTCATGGGCCTGATAAGGGAGGAGTATAAGGGTACAATGACCCCTTTTAATGTGGATGTGAATCCCTTCATGATAAGGTGGGCAAGGTAGGAAGTCCATCCAACCACTTCGGCAATGTGGGTGTCAAATGAGAGGTCAGCATTGCACAGTGTCACCAGGTCTCCAATTACTTTGTCTGTACTCAGTGGGTTATTGTCTATGTGATAATATGTAGGTACCTTGTCCGTCCAAAAGGGTATGAGTATACATTATGTGGCATGCAGTGTCAGGCCATGACTCCGCCACCAGTTGTTGGTGTCCGTGAGGCCTGTCAGTAGGATGTATGTGTCAGCAGGTGTATTTCCTATGGCGCCTAGTATGCAGTCATCTTTGAACATTGTCAACCACTACCCTCCCAAGTCTGCTTCCACATCTGAGAATGATATGCCGAACATGAGTAGTCGCAGGACAGAGCCCTGTGGGACACCACATGTGACTGGCTCTGAGTCTGACATGGCACCAGTGAGGTTGACTATAGGGTTTCTATCCGTTATCTGGTTTGCAACCCATCATGTGACATATGGATTTACATGTTAGCTGTTGATCATGTCTATGATGGCAGACTGCGGTATTGTGTCGAATGTTGTAGGCAAGTCCAGGTAGGCTGTATGGACCGCTATGCCCTCAGCAATGGCCATAGTGACTGATTTGAAAAGGTCAACCAGGTTCATAAGGCAGGATCTGCCCTCCACAAAGCCAAACTGGGTGGGAACAAGTGTCTAGGTCCCCAATGTCTCTGTGTATGGGTACCATAATGATCCTATCCATAGTGTTGCAGACCAGGCTGGTTAAGCGTATGGGGCGGTAGTTACCAGGGTCTGTAGAGGTGTCCCCTGTGTGGAGTGGGACTACTGTTGCTGAATGCCAGTGTCCAGGTACATATGCTGTAGTAAGGCTATGGCTGAATAGCATGTAATGTGCATGTGTAGCTCCTCTTGCAGTTCACGTAGCATGCAACCCGCAATACCGTTGGGTCCCAGTGCTGCTGTGTTTACAGCTCCGCTGAGGGTGGTTCCCAGCTGGACATCCGAGATGACAGGGAGGTTACAGTCAGCTGGGATAAGTAATTCCACATGTGTGGGTGAGGGAGTGTAGAAACTTGCACTGAACCTGTCTGCCAGACTGTTGGCATTATCTGTGTGTTCAGTGTAGCGTATGTCACTGTGAACTAACTGTGAACACAACTGAGGGTTCCCACCCAGGTATGTAACATAGCAGAGGAAGGCCTTGTGGTTATCTGTAGTGACCATAGCGATGTCCCTCTCATTGTTAGCCTTGCATGTTTGTACGACAAAACCCATCTGTCTACTACTGCTGATGAAAGATGCCGTAGCTCTATGGAAGTATGCTCTGCCGTGCAGTAGCTACCATCTGTTGTCATACAAGTTGTTCAATGCTGGGGTCCACCAGACAGGACGCCTGCCCTTGGTGGAGAGGGTCATGCTTCCATTTGTGATTGCATGCTCCATGCATTCTTGGAGATGTCTGTAGAAGCATATGTGAGGGTGTCTGCATTGTGGGAAGTGGATTACACTGGCCCAGTGGGCATTCAGGATACCAACTCAGTTATAAGACGTGTAAAGTCAGCATGTGAGAGGTCTCCCACTGTAGTCTGTTGTGTTGTGGGGGAGGTGGGATATGTATATCCAGGGTGATTAGTCTGTGGTCAGATGTGACTAGTGAGGGGTATCCTTCCAGTGTGTAGCACATTGTCCCCATGTTTGTGATGATCAGGTCTAGTATATTGTCTCCTGCTGTGGGAGAGGTGACCAGCTGTTTCATTGCATTTGACATAATGAATACCGGGAACCTTTGGGCTAGGGTGTTTGGGGTAGAATAATGCACCCCAGTGTATGTTAGGGTAGTCGCACTATCCCAATATGATGGTGTGTGGTGGGACATTCATATCCTCCAATGTCTACAGGAAGGCCGATTGTGGTCCCTAAGATCGGGAGGGTGGTCTGTAACATGCTACCAGTTGTATAGCAGGTTTGCCTATGGTTATCTGCACCTGGATGGTCTGTGATGCTTCATGTGTTGCCACTAACCTGGAGGTGTGTGTGACCTCCATGAATGTGGGCACACCCCCTCCCTGTCCATTTTGTCCCTAGTCCTGGGGCCAAAATGCATGATACGGGGTATAGCCTGGTACCGCTGGTGTGCTCTCAGGAGCCTTGAACCAGATTCTCACGTACTGCACAGACGAGATTGGTAGAATATGTATGTACAGATATATGTAATACACACATACATATATAAATATCTGTAGAGACTTACACATATACAGATAGATCTGACTGACAACAGACATGTCTGTATATGACTATCTCTCACTCTCTGTTCCACCCCCTCACACTCACCCTGTGTCTCTCTCTCTCACTCTCTCCCCCTCCCTCCCCACATCTATATGTATATATCTACATCTAGATATACATATGATATATACATATATACAAACAGATATATATCCATATACAGATATAAATATATCAATATATATATATCAATATATATATATATATATATATATATATATATATATATATATATATATATATATATATATATATATCTACATATATAGACCGTGTGAGGCACATGTGTGCAGATGTCTTGCTACAGGTGCCTGGTGTCACAGGCATGGAGTGAACACCAGTGTGGATACTGGAGTACCATACCCCATTCAAAAACACTGACACCAGTAACCACCACATATGTACATGCCTGCCCACCACTGCATGTGTCAGGGGGAACAGGGTCAACAAGTGTACAATAGGCTCCACATCTATACACACAGTGGCACACTAGTCCTGTAATACCTGTACATGGAATGTGTCAGCGGACATGGTGTGTCAGCTATGGACATGTAGGTCACTGTACCCCTCCACACCACACAATGTCCTACACGGTATGTACCTCCCATGACAGCTACAGATATGGTGAAGGTCACAGACATATGCAAGTAACTGTGTCAATGCACTCAAACACCACAGAGTGCACACAGACTACCTACATAGAGGTTACCACTGCTGGATATACATAGTTCGGTCACACCCATGACAGTTGTCTCCCAACCATGGTAACACCTCCAACATCCACAACACAAATTACCTACGTCTGTCGTCCATGTCACTGCAGTATAGAGCACATGGTGGAGGTATGGGACCCTACCCACAGATATGACATATCCTGTAGTAGACCACACAGAATTAAGAAGCAAGCCTCCCCATGAGTAGATGTCAGACACACCCCTGCTGAATGTTATGCTGATAGGTAATATGCCATATGAGTCACCCTGTGTAACTGTTTGTAAGGAGCAGGTACGATCATAACACATGTGTCACAAGGGGCAGGATAGCATAACAGTATGCTGCTGTAGGCCCAGGGCCAAAAGCACACTACCTACCTAGGACGCAATGCACACCCATTATCACATTGCAAACGGAATATGTGAGGTGGAATGAGTGTGCTAGTGACTGGGTGCATGTTGTGTACTGGTGTGATTGCACACCATGACTGTCTGTCTGTCATGGTAGTGTGTGTCCATGGTGTGAGGCCAGAGACAGGTGTGTGGGGTATTGCGATCAACACATACTACATTGCCATATGTTGTGCTGTGTTACCCTGTATGTCACTGTGGTGTAGGTAGGGTTATGGCAAGTAAGAGTAGTGTGCAGTACCTGTGAAATATGTAACGTGCATTGTGTGCAGTGCATGGGCTGATAATGTTCCCCATACAGTACCTTGATTCAAACCCCCAGTGTGGGGTCGTGTATTGTACCTGAAACAATGCGTTGACTGCTGCAGTATACTAGTCTGTTGTATGGAGTGTGCCAGGTACTGTTGCACAGTTGTCGGATGAGCACTATCTGGTCATGTACATGTGTATCCCCCAATAGACAGACAGATGCTATATATGGTGCCTAAGTTATATCACTGCAGTCAAGTATAATGTGTATCATGTGTGCTATAGTCTGCTGACAGATATTGCTGACATATTTCCCTTCTCCTTTTCAGGGACATGGTTCACCAAAGGAACCCAGTCTACTCTGCTGCAGAAGAGGAGGAGATACACCAGAGTCTGGTACGGGATTTCACTGTACTCTTTTCCCGCACCAGCCAGAACCAGCAGGAGAGGGCTGCACTGTGGCAAGACCTGGTCCGTCGGGTAAATGACATAGGCACACATAACCAGACATATGAGCAGGTACGCCATCACTGCAGTGATTTAATTAGAAATGTCCATCAGCATGCGTCGGATATCCACAGGCAGCAGCTTGCCACAGGTGGTGGGTTGGCTAGACATCCCCCCCTCACCAGACTGGAGGGACTACTCCTGAGTGTTGTGGCTCCAGCACAGCAGCAACAACAACAGCATACATGTGTAATGATGGAGGCTGGAGCCACACAGCAGCAGGACACAGAGTGTGCAGGTAACATGCCATGTGTATAGTGACCATTCTGTACACTGTTAGGTTATGCATGTGTGTGATGTGTCCTCGATTTGTAGCTGTTATCTTGGTAATTATTGTGCATTAGTGATAACCTCATTATCTGCAGTACACCTGTGGAAGCTAACTGTTGCACTACTGAACCGTAACATGCCCACAGTATCAATGGCACAGTTGTGCCCACTGACGATGAATGTCCCTTTTCCGCAGGTCCCTCTGGTGTAACAGCAAGGCAGCCTATCCATGCTGGTGAGTGTGTAATACCATTACCTTCACTACTCTGTATACTAGTAGTAATAATAGGCTGAAGCAGTAGTGCAATGTGTTTGATTGCAGGTGTGTTTGTGTCTGTGGGTTGATATCTCATATACTGAGGTGTGTGCATGTGTGCATGTGCCCATGTGCCCATGTGTGCATGTGTGCATGTGTGCATGTGTGCATGTGCCCATGTGTGCATGTGTGCATGTGTGCATGTGCCCATGTGTGCATGTGTGCATGTGTGCATCAGTGGTGGCATGGTGTACACATTGTAAACTGTGTTTCCTGTCTTACTCCCACAGGTTCTGGTGCTGCTCTGATGTCATGCAGCAGGGAACCTGAATCAGCTGCTGTGGATAGTGATGGTGATACCTGTGTAATGTCACAGGTAGGTGTGCCAGGGTCCATCATTGGTCAGCCAATTGACACTACACAGCTGTCGACCAAAATCTATGCGCACAGTCATCCTGCCAATACATCCTTTGTCACCAATGTCCCTAGGTGATGGACAGAATACAGTGGGCATTGACCAGGGTAATGTGGTACCGGTGGCACATGCATCCCCACACTGAAGCCATGGCCAGGGCCCTGACACGGTACCGCACAGGCAGACATCCATGGGTTCTCGTGGGAGCATCCGTGGGTGTACCGCCCCTGTCAGATGTGCCCACAGAGGTCTTTCAACCCCAGCTATGTTCCGGGCTGTAATGCAGGCACAGTCACATATGGAACGGTACACCAGACAGGGTCTGAGGGAGCTAAAAGCATGTTGCACAGCCATGAGTGACAGTATGCGTGATGTTGCAGCTGCCCTCCGCAACTTCACCGAGGTCATTGACAGACGTTGGGGGGACACATTAGATCTGTTCCACAACTCTATGTCCATGAGCCAGGGCAATGGTGGACGGTTGAGGCGTCGACGTGGCCGTATGCCAGCAACAGCAGCAGCTGGCAGCCGTCACGGATGACAACAGGGCCATGGCCGCTCACATAGTGCCAGCAGCAGCCCCAGCAATGCTGGGTCTGTGCTTGGACCGCCCCAGGAGACCACATGCATGTGGTGCTGGACAGTCCCAACAGGGACCTGTCTCCAGTCAACAAACACCTGCTTCTGATGGCAGTACCCAGTCTGGATTGGTACCTGATGCGGTCCGTAGCACCCCTGCCAGGCACAGGTACCGTGTCCGTGGCCACAGACAGTGATCTGTATGTTCTGGCAGGTACAGTCTGTGGCTGTCCACAAACACCTGTATATGGCAGCCATGAGGTGGGACTGTGTGCATTCATACACACATGCAAAGTGATAACACCTAGGGCTACTGCATACATGCACACACTGCATCAGCATTGCCCCATCTTGTACTGCTGTCCCATACCAACACACACACACAAATATGTCAAGTGGTTGTATCAGTGGCAGACTCAGGCATACCAGGTACACACCCTGTGCATATGATGAAACTGTGCCACCTCCTGCAATCTGTAAGATCGGTGCAGGAACAGGTTAACATGGTGCTGATGCACAGGGTGACTACATAGACATATTGTAATAATATGATGTTGACAACAGTACAGTGAAATTATAGCATTGTGGGTATATACCAGCATGCCTGATGCAGTTACAGTATGAATGTCATTGTATTGTCTTGTACACCCATACTAATTACCACAGTGTTCTGTCTGCACATCTTTGCATACTGGTGGTGAGGCTGTGAAGGGATGGCCACCTACATAGGTAGCACAGGGGATACAACAATGTACATATTGATACTCAATGATGGCCATGTCAACTGCGAGTTGCATGCTGTCCACACACGACTCTGCAATGCAGATGTTTCAGGATGTTGATATCTGTGCATTACTACACAGCAGGTTCAGGGCTCACAAGAGCACACTAGCACTACAAGGTCACACCTCATACCATGCATAACAGCATCAAAACACAGAACTAACTATGACAGGAGGGAGAGTGTCCATACATGTCAAGGATACTGTGGTGCCAGGACAGGTAGCATACATCATACTACATCTGGAACTGCTGAGTGAGGGCTCAGTGTCTGTTACTTGACATGTGTATTATTACAGGTATGAGCACTTGGGTATCAGGCCAGTTATTCAACATTACGAAGGTACGTGGTTTATACACTTGTGGGGGTTGCGGCTGGACCCAGCCCATCTGACCTGGGAATGTCTGGGTACTGGCTTAGAGTGCCTGCATATATGCACTGTTACATACTGGAAGTCGTACACCTTGTTTGTTGTAGCATAGTCTACATACAGGCCTGCTGACTGTAGCTTTGTTTGTATGCATGTTAGCCTGTTACGTTCCTGAAACACTAATTCCACCTGCGGTGCAGATATACAGTGCCTCTGTGGATCCCTAGTGACATCTGTGTTGCTTACTGTACTGATGTCCATGTGTCACTTGACAGAACGTCACTGTTTGACCTGTTTGCCTGTAGCTTGCCTGTAACACATTGCATATGATGTACCTCACATTTGCTCAAGACAGCATTCATATATGCCAGCACTAACAATTCAGGAGCACTACACCCTCACCTAGTCACCTTGAGTACTTTGTTCCCCATTGGCCCTATGTGTCGTTACTTAGTGTGGGAGTCACAATGCTATGGTAGCATGTGCAAAGGTCACCTGTCGATCTACTCTCAGGTCCAGTTGGTGAATCTGTGAGTCATGTGGCAATGTTACAGCTGCCTCATGTACACAGACAACCCTCTACCCTTCCCATACATGTACAACACATGTGAGAGATGCAACCACATAGCCAAACTGGGGGCTAAGCTCTGTTTACACAGCACTGGCATTCCCTGTCAAGTGGAGTGGGATACTACAGTGAATACAGTACCAGTCTCCCATAGACCTGCCATGACCACAATCCAAACACAGACACACACAGGTACATTATTGGGCTCTCAGAATAGCATCCTGCCTGAGCAGCTGACACCTGCAAAGCAGACACAC
Organism: Protopterus annectens; assembly: GCF_019279795.1. Lineage (NCBI taxonomy): Eukaryota > Metazoa > Chordata > Ceratodontiformes > Protopteridae > Protopterus > Protopterus annectens. Next base: position 913,405,621 of record NC_056725.1, read on the forward strand.
AAGCAAACATTACGCCAGAGCAGAGCACATGCGGCACATAGCTCACAAAGCCTGTGTGCCTAACAGTGTCAGGCCATATGGCTAGACAACACACCTGCTACGGTTGTATGAGGTACCTCTATTGACACATACACGGTGGTCCTGCTCCCAGCCTGGACAAGGTGACGGTCATGCTGAGCTGCCCATCGGGCACTATGATCCACCACATAACACAAGCAAAGCAGTCACTCCAAGGCATGTAGCAGTATGACTCGGTCATTGTCTCTGCCAGTGTGTATGACCTCTGATGCACCTCCCTGGACTACATGTTAGGGGACATGGAGTGGCTCTCTGAGGTTGTGGCACAGGCTGGTATGACCCTGGCTTTGGGTAGCATCTCACCCTCACCATGAATGCTGCCACAATATGTAGACAAGATCATTGGTTTCTGCACTTAACATATCTTTCAGTGACATCCAAAGGGGATCCAATGCCTGTCAGTGTGGGATTACATGCTGGACATGCCACATTGCTTTGCATGGGACAGCTTGCACCTGTCACCCATGGGCCGTTGTATATTGGCAGAGGCTGTTGCTACACACATACTGCCTTTGTATGCAAGGCTGACATTACATAGCCACCTACACAGGTAGCACACGGGATGGGCCACTAATAGCAATGCTACTCAACAGCAGCAGTGTAAACCTCAAGATGCATGCAGTGGAAACTGTCCTTAGCTTGGGGTAAAGCAATATCCATGCAGTAACAGACTCTTGGTAAAAAGCTCCCAGGTGCACACCATCAGTGCAAGGTCATTCCTGATACCATGCTTGTCATCCCCAACACATGCTCCAAAACAGAACAGGGGGGATGTATCCAAAGGCACCTCAAATACACACACCCCCAGGTTGGTGGCACTGTAGAAAGCATCAGAGCCTCTCCATGTGCAACACACAGTGGGTTAGACTGCCTTCAGGTTCATAGCCTGGCACACACCACACTCTCATACCCATGAAACCCACTTGGCCTTCCTGACAACACTGGGAATATGACGGTCTCTACACACACCATTATATGGTTGTACTGCAACTACCCAAACATACAGTGTGAGCATTATTATAGCTGCAATACCCTATCTGATGGTGTCTTACCATTCATTCCCTGCATTGCTATGGAACAACTTGTTACCACTCCCACAAGTGGTAACAACATGCTGCACCTGTTCATCACCAACATGTGGACTATATGCTCCAGACCAATCATGTATCCCTCGCTGGTGGGATGACACCATCCACAACCCACACTGTATAGTCACATACCACATGCAGCCCCTGCAGAGAACACCCCAGTCATACAGTTGTCTGATGCATATTCCATGTATTCACATGGGGCAGGCTTCGGACATGGGAACTCTTGCAGTTCACAGGTACATATGTATAGGTGGCACACACATATGTCATGTGTGCATTGACATTACTGATATAATGTATGTCGTGCAATATTGGGAACAACACCCCACACACATGGACATACTGTGTGACAAAATTACACATGGCATTTGTAGGATACAAACCCCTACCTAACTATGTTAGTTCACTTGTGAGAGTCACATTAGCAGAGCATGCTATTTGCATTACTGGGGGGATTGCTTTCTCCTGCTGTACTTATAGGGTGCTGACATCATCAGTGTTTAGACAGTGGAATATGCAGCATGTTTTGTGTAGTACTAGTTGTCAAAAGGGACATTTCTCATACACATGGAATTGCACACACTACTCTCCCATACACAGTCACACACACACTGGGCATTTACAGGATTCAAACCCCTACCTAACTATGCTATGACTCTAGTGAGAGACGCATTAGGAGAGCGTGCTATTTGCATTACTGGGGGGGGGATTGCTTTCTCCTGCTGTACTTATAGGGTGCTGACATCATCAGTGTTTAAACAGTGGAATATGCAGCATGTTTTGTGTAGTACTAGTTGCCAAAAGGGACATTTCTCATACACATGGAATTGCACACACTACTCCCTCATACACAGTCACACACACACTGGGCACTTGCAGGATTCAAACCCCTACTTAACTATGTTATGACACTTGCTAGAGATGCAGTAGTGGAGCGCGCTATTCACATTACTGGGTATAATTTCTGCTCCTGACATAGGTTTAGTGTGCTGACATCATTATGGATGAAGAGGTATGTACATCTGTTACTATCCATCAGTAAGGGGGAGAGCATATCTATGCATTAACTTTGCACAGGCACAGTGACCTACTATACTGTGGAGGCAGACGCCAAATACACTGTGGATAGCCTTCTGTATTCCCTAGGGACAACGGTCAGGTATTGCACTCTACGGCCATATGTTTACCTGTCAGATGCACGTATCTGTTGCTCATATACTGTTTGTGGGTCTTTATTGCCATAACCTTCCCTATCTCTATAAACAACGTGTGTACTGTGGGAGATGTTTGCATATGAGTGGGATCCAGTACTTTACTTATGTCTCTGTTGTAACTTCACTGTGTGCACTGGGCAGATGTCTGTATTGTGGGAGGTTCCTGTGTTAACACATAGAAATGCCAGATATGTGTGTGCAACTGCTGAACTGTGACATGGCCTAAGTGTGTGAGCATGCCCAGTTCACACTCTGTATGGCTTCTTGACTGCCACATCTCATTTATCTAAGTGTACGAGCATGCCCAGTGTGACCGTTCCTTATGTTTGGATCTGTGGACCACCACATTTCTGTTTGTGTGTGGACGCCATCTATATATCACATGTACAGTTGAGTGTTGGACATCAGGTTGTGTTCTTACTGCCCAACTGCTGTGTGTCTGAACCTAACAGGCATTATGCTGTGCCTGCAGGGTCGCCATGTGATAGTTTGCATACAGTTGTCATCATCCTTTCCTGCTGACCAAACAGTTGTATTGTTGTATAGTGTACTGGTGCAAAACTTTCACTGCAGTGGACAGTATGATCGGTTTCAGTCCTATCACTGCTTGTAATGTTTATAGTGAGCACACCAGACTGGTTGAGGGCCAGTTGTGCAGATATGACCATGTTGCATTTTGTTCAGATATGGACAGCTTAGTACATGATTGTCCGACATTGTTATTGTATTCCACAACTTGTGTGGACAGTGACAAACAATGGCCATGTGCCCTAGTCCATTTGTAATGCTAGTCAGAGAGTGTTTGTCCTTCAACACACATTTACTGGTGTTTGCCATGACATATGTCACAGTTAGTGTGCTGTGCCTCTGTCTACCCATGGCATACAGGTGATGTCCAGGGTACACCTGCCATCTCCCATCCAGTCATCATGATTCCTCTGGATGACAGTCACTGAGGGACTCCCTGGATATCCTGTAGTGGGAGTTTAGTCATGAGTGGAGTGAGCTTCTGGGTTGTGGACCAATCAGTACAGCATGTCCTGTTTATGTCTGTGCTGGGGTTCAGGCCTGTCAGCTGCATAGGTCACCAGCATTCAGTGTTTACATGGTGCCAAACATCCATTGATACCAGGTTGGTCATGGCTCTAAACATCAGGCACAGTTCACCACCAGCCAGGCAGTATGGCACTGTGTGGAGCTGCAGTTACTTTACTCAGGTGACACATGGCATCTGTTACAGCTCTGCAATCCTCCTGGTGGGGTATTTATGTGGTCATTCCAGTTGCTGCAGGTGTCTGCTACGGTACATCCCACAGGGGCCATTGTACTCAATTGTGAGGCTGATGAAGGATGACTGCAGAGCCACAATGACCTCCCCTGATCTAGATCTGACTACCTTCATGATTAGGTGGGTATATGGTATGTTTCTGTAACCACTACAGCCACATGCTTGTCCAATGCAAAATATCTATCAACTTGTGTCCCCAGGTCTCTTATTACTTTTTCAGTACTTAATGGGTTAACACCTATGTGGTAATTGGTGGGCACTTACTGTTTATTCACAGGGGATGACTATACACTTTTCTGCAATTAACTTGCTAACATGGCTATGGCACCAGTTGTCTGTTTCTATGTGGCCCTTTTGTGGGATGCTTGTGTCAGCTGGAGGGTCAGATATGGTGGCCAGTTTGTAGTCCTCTGCAAACTTGTTCAGACACAGTCCTTCCATGTTGGCCTGTACCTATGGGACATATATACCAAAGAAGGGAGGTCCCAGGACCGAGCCTTGTGGGATGCCAGTTGTATCTGGTTTGTAGTCTGACATGGCTGCAGCATTTCTGACCATGTCAGTTCTGTCCTTGGGCTGGTTTGCAACCCCTCTACTGACATAGGGGTTTATATTTAAGCTGGTGAGCTTATCTATAATGAACATGTGGGGTATTGTATGGAAGCCTTTTGCAAGGTCCAGCTAGGCTGTGTGGACCGCATTCCCCTCATCAATGGCCTTACTGACTGTTTCAAATGAGTCAAACATGTTGAAGGGGCAGGATCTGCACTTAAGAAAGCCACAGTGGGTAGGGTCCAGTGTCAGTAGGTCCCCAATATCTTTATGTCTGAGGTACATGCTGATCCTTTCCATAGCTTTGCAGACTAAGCTTGTCAGGATTCTGGGGTGGTAGTTTGCAGTAACCATTCAGGCACCACCTTTGTGGAGAAGGACCACTGTTGTTGTACACTGCTCTTTGGGTACATATCCTGTGGTAAGGCTGACATTGAGCAGTAGTGTTATATGGCGTTCCATTCTTCTTGGAGTCTATGTTGGACTCAGCCCAGGACACCATCTCGTACCATTAATGCTGTGTGTTTTGCTTTGTAGATGCTGGCTGTTACCTCAGCATCTGCAATGCCAGGGGGCCAGCACTCTGCTGGGATAGATATTTGGCATTTGAGGGGGGGGGTTTGCACTGAACCTGTCAGGTTGGATGGTGGCAATGTGTGTGTGTTTGGTATATTGTTTGTATTATTTGAGTGATTCAGAGCATGTCTGTGTATTCCCAACAAGGTTCCTACCATCAGTTAAGAAAGCCTTGTGATTATCCTTAGTGTCCTGTACAATTTGTATCTTCATAGGTTCATAGGTTCATACTAGGCTATCTGCCCTAGGGCATTGATAAGCCTAGCCAGAGTGTGTGTGGCTTTTGCCACCCCTTGCTATGTGAATATTATGGCCATTTAGGATTTACTTTACTGTGCCTCTGTCTAGACGTGACACAGTGAAGACCCCCAGTGTACATGTACGATCACCTATCCAATTGGCAATATTCCTATTGGAGAGTCAGTAAGGGGCTCTGCCTAACATGGAGTGGGATTCTGTTCCGGGGTGTAGGGAGCCTCTGGGTTATGTATCTGTCCCTCCAGCACATCCTATTTCATTATGTGTTGAGGTTGACATCTCTCACTCTCACAGCTCTGATGGATTTGGGTTTTCTGGGGTGGAGCATGTCCATTAATCCTGTGTTGGACATGGCCTTGTACAACAGGCATACAACGCCTCTGCGTAGGCAGTATGTGACTGCATACAGCTGGGGTGTCTACAGCCAGGCAGCATATGACATATATTTGAGACCCTTTATCCTTTTGGTGAGGTACCTCTGAGGTCTTTCTTATTGCTGCAGGTGTCGGGTGAGGTACATCCCAAATGAGGCATTGTACTAAATTATGGGCCTGATAAGAGAACAATATAGGGGCACGATGACCTCTGTTGACATAGATATGATTCCTTTCATGATAAGGTGGCCAGTAAAGAAGGTCTTCCTAGCCACATTGGCAATGTGAGTGTCACATGACAGGTTACTGTCCACTTGTGTCCCTAGGTCCCTGATTACTCCTTCCATATGTAATGGATTACCACCTATGTGGTTATTTGTGAGTACCTTGTTTGGTATTTGGTGAGACATTCATACTGTCCAGTGTCTTCAGGAAGGCTGAGTGGGGTTCCTGTGTGTGAGAGTGTGGTCTGTAGCATGCTACAGACTGTACAGCAGTTTCGCCTATGGCTAGTTGCACATGTGTGGTCTCCGATGCTTCATGCATTGTCAGTTACCTGGACATGTGGGTATCTTTGCTGAATATGGATACTCCCCCTCCTTTTATGGTTTGCTCCAGGTTTTGGGGCCAAGACACATGATATGAGGTATAACCTGGTAGTGCTGGTGTGCTCCCAGGAGCCTTGCTGCAGGTTTCTGTCACTGCACAGACATCGATGTTCTCCATACTGGGGAGGGCCTCGGGAGCATGCATCTTGAGGTTTAGATGTCTGGCATTGGGCAGCATTACCCTTATGTTTCTTTCCACTTATGTTTTCTAGGGAGGTGGGTTACTCTTTTCAGCCTTGCCTACAAAAGTCTCTATGGAGGTGGCAAGAGCCTTAGCCAATATCCAGACACCCAGGGGTGACAGGTGCAAGCCATCCCTTGGCAAAAGCAGCATGGTTTGTCAAGCATGACATCCCAAGCGGACAGACATTGGATCCCCTTGGAATGACACCAGTAATTGTGCCACTTGTTAGAGCTGATCATTCTGTGTTTGTACTGTGGCATCATTCTTGGTGACGGTAGGATGCTGCCCAAGGTCAGAGTCATACCGGCCTGGCCTACATAATCGGAGAGCTCATCTATGTCTCTTTTCATGTAGTCCAGGGAGGTATGTCTCAGGTCATTCACACCAGCATGGACAATGACTGCATCATATTTGTGCTTGCTTTGGGGTGACCTGCATGCTTGTGTTATGTGGCGCATTGTAGCAGCCTACAGGCAGCTTACTGTACCCTTTCCCTTCTTCAGTCCAGTGAGTGGGTCAGCAGTGTGTCTGACTATGGAGTCACCTATTACAACTGTATCAGGCATGTTGTTTCTCCTTCTGGCCTGTGACTGTTTGGCACACCAGCTTTGTGTACTATGTGTTGCATGTGCTATGTTTGGAGGTAGTGGTTGCTTGGGTGTCTGCTTTGGAGGCCTCTGTTGATGTGGTGTGTTTGTAATTAGAGCCTCCGGGAATTTTTTTTGTGTTTATGTCTTTGGTTTGCAGTTGTGATAGGTCTATGTGGGACTGTGTTTGTGGTGTGTGTGGTTACCTTCTCCTCCTGACTAGTTTTGACAGTACTGAGTTGAGAGAGCTCAGCCTCTGGTTTGGATAAATGGTTGCATCTCTCACATATATTTGTATTTCTTGGGGGGAGGAGAGGGTTGTCTGTGTACATGGGGCAGGTGTAACATTGCCTCAAGATTCACAGATTCAACTTGTTGTAGCTGGCCTTAGTGGATTGTATGAGTGGACATATTTTATTGCCATAATACTGATCAGAGATTACTTCCCTTTTTAGGTTTGCTCTATCATGTAGTAGCTTCCTCATTCTCTTGCATGGTTTGGTAATTGCTGGGGTCCACCATGCCAGATGTCTGCGTGTATGGCATTGTGTCTTGGTTTTATTTGGGATTGCATAATCCATGCATTCCTGGCAGTGTTCATGGAATGCATGTATAACAGGTTCTGAGGTGTGGCCCATATTTTGCACAGGCACAGGGCCTTTACTGGTTTCCACATCAGTTTGAGGAGTGCAACATTTGCTTTACACATGTTTTTCACTGTGGTATTCTGGCCAGGGACTGTAGTCGGGATGTGTATATCCAGTGTGATTACTCTATGGTCTGATCTTACCAGTGAGGGATACACTTCTCATCTGGCCATTCAGTACCCATGTTGCTGATTATCACATCCAGTATGCTTACCCCTCTTGTGGGAGTGGTACGTTGTTCCTGAGCATTTTGATTTATGGATTCTAGGAACCTTTGTCCTAGGGTGTTGGAGCTAGAATAATGCTCCCAGTCTATCTTTGGGTATTTCCAGTCACCCAATATAATGTGGTTTGGAGAGCTTGATATATTCATGTATTCCAACATAGGCCAAGTGCAGTTCCTGGTGTTAGGATGGTAGTCTGTAGCAGGCTATAAACTGGGAGGCAGTTTTAGCCACTGTTACTTGATCATGGCTAGTCCATGCTGCTTCCTGTTGTGGTACCAACATGGGGGTGTGGTTATCCTTGACAATTATTGCTAGTCACCCTCCTTTTGTAGCTTGTTCCATGTTTTGAGGCTGTACAGCACAGTATGAGGTGTAACCTGGTAGTGTTAGGGTGCTGTTGTGAGCCTTGACCCAGTTTTCTGTTACAGTACAGATATCAACATTCTCCATACTGGGTGAGTTTAGACTGCATGCATCTTGCTGTTTAGACTTCTGGCATTGGGTAGCATTACATCTAGGTTCTTATCCCTTGTGATACCTATAGAGGTGGGTTTGTGTTTTGAGCCTTACCTATTCAAGGCATGCTGGGGGTAACAACAGCCTTTGCCAGTATCCATAAGGCCAGGACTGAGAGGTGCACACCACCCCTAGCAGGTGGAGCATCATGTCATGCTCAGCATGTCATCCCAGGCTGGCACGCATTGGATCCCCTTTGACTAACAGCAATACTTCAGCCAATTATTGCAATTGATCATCTCATATTCATATTGTGGCATCATGCTTGGTGAGGGTAGGATGTTAGTCAGGGTCATCAAGTTTGCATATACTACATGGTGTTACATTGCTTAACACATGGCAGTCATGCCTCAGGTGGTGCTGCAGGGCTGCCTATGTTGGATGCACATACTACACTCCCTGTACATGTTTGAAAGCAGGTTGTGTCAACTTAGGCGTCCCTTTTACTATATGTGTGAATCAGAGAGAGGTATCATTTCCGGGGTCCCTACTGAGCCAGTGTATGTGCTATGCGTTGCTGCTTTGCCAAGGCCAAGGCATACTGGGCACGCCTCCTTCTGCCTACTGGGGCAGGCTCAGGTTGTTCCGCCTCCGAGTCATGCTCTGCCTGTGATTGACTTGGCATTGGTGGGGGGCTGTTTGACCCAGCCCTATGCTGATCCTGCTGCAGCTGTTTTCGCAGAATCATATTATGTAGCATAGCACATACCATGACAATTTGGGTACATGTAGTTGGTGAGTACTGCAAGGATCCACCAGATGTGTCCAGGTACTGGAACCATGACTTGAGCAGCTCGAACACACGCTCGATTACATTTCGTGTTTGTGCGTGTGCCTCATTATGGCGTTCCTGTTCAGGTGTGTGTGCATTTCTGATGGGTGTCATCAGCCACGGCTCCAGTGCATATCCAGCATCCCCTACTAAGTGACCATGTGGGATGTCCCCACTGGCAAATGTCTGGTACAGCTGCGTCAGATGCCAGATATGGGAATCATGGTAGCTTCCAGGGCATCCAGCACACACATTCATTATTATGCCCTGGGCATCACACACGACCTGGCAGTTGATGGAGGGGAAGCCCTTGCAGTTAATGTAGGCCCTACCCCGCTCACCAGCTGGTGCTTTGATGCGTATATGCGTGCAGTCTATTGCACCCACTACCTCAGGGTATTCCGCTATTTGCTGCAAGAGACGCATATTGCTGGTCAATGCCTCACAGGAATTGGGGAAATATACATGATCTCTGACATGTGCTGACATGGCATCCAGGAACTGGTGCAGTACCCTGGATGCTGATGCCTGTGAGATCCCCATCATATCATCAGTTGGTCTCTGGAAGGTACCTGTTGCTAGTATTCTTAAGCCAACACATACCTTGGTTTCCACTGGGATGGGTTCTGCTCTGTTGGTTCTGTGTGTGAGGCGTGGCCTGCACAGCTCAACAATTTGCTGCAGGAGGTCTCTGTCCACTCTATAGCACTCCACTATCTCCAGCTCATGTAACCCCTGGTAGGTGACCCTGGGCCTGTACATTCTTCTCCGTCTCCTCACTGTGGGTTGTCTGGCAGCATTTGCATTGTCACCACCCTCAGCAAGTCGCCTATGTCTCCTTATGACAGCTATGGCAGACCCTAGCATTTTTGGTCTGAGTGAAGCTTTTTCAGTTTTCACTTCTAATAGCTTACTCCTGTCTTGCAGTGTCTCTTGAGAGAATCATACTGCACTGCTGTTTGAAGACTTTTCAGTGCTGGGCTGGGCTTGTATTCTGCCTGTGTAATTGCCTGCTTCTAATTGTTTTCACCTGCTAGCTCCAGCAGTATTCCCTGCTAGCTTCCTACTATTTCTGTTGCTACCTTTTTCCTTTCTGTTTCCTCAGGGGGGAGCAACAAGCATACCAGCGGAAACACGCTCACAGTGGCTTACAAGCGCGCACACATGCTTACATGGTTTAGAATCTACTTATTCGGGTTAAAACACGCACAAACCAGTGCAAACAGTCTTACAGGTCTGCCTACAGGCTCCCACATGCTCAGTCTACCTTACACGCGCGCACACTGCCCTACTCGCACCTCCTGGCACGCACACGTGCGCATGCACACCCAGCAAGAAACTTTGGTGTTGGCAACAGTGTACACCTTCCATTTCTTGACTTTCCCATGCTTATCTTGTGGTACTCCTCTTTCTATGATATGTGTCTGACATCTGTCACGTAACACTGACCTCCAATGAACTGCATTTCTTTCTGTCATTCCCCCCTGTGATGTCACCTATCTCCTACTCTGTTCCTCCCCCTTATGTAACTCTTACACTACTCGGAATGTGCTCATTTGCTATGTGACAGTAGGATTCAGTATCCTAACACTCATTTACATAGGATTGCCTACTAATGCTTAGTTACATGTCTTACACTCAGCTTCCCCCCTTAGCAACCACTTAACGGTGGACATGTTGTTTTTGGTCTGCTGGTCCCTGCATTGTATATCCATGCATTGCATAAAATCCACATTTCTGGGTTTATAACTTTACTTTTTATGTTTTATGTAGCACAGCCCGTTTGCGTGGGGCTGCGCTGCGTTTAAACATCGGCGATCGCCGAAAAAAAAAAAATATTTCTCATATTTGCATCGGGGTACCTTGCCAATGGCCACATATTTGGCCATTGGCATGCTGCCTGACACATATACACCCTTTATTTGGAGCTGACATGGCTCCATTGTGTTATCTGCAGAAAAGTACTCAGTTGTCCACTGAGTACATTTCTGCAGCTAACACAACTCTTACACGGGCTGGTTTGAGCTTCGTGGATCGCTAATCTACCTCATTTGCATGCCTTTTGGCTGCAAGTTGGGTGATTAGTATATCCACGCCCTGCCCGTGTAAGAGTCATTTTAGCTATCTCTTACACGGGATTTCGGGCTGTTCCTGGATCGCGATGGCTGCATGGAGTCTTACACGACTCTTAGACTCCATGCAAGCCATCGTGAATCCTGCCCTGTATGTTTTGAACTGTTACCATTAACTGGTGGCTTATGGCTTTGGTAGAGTAACCACTCAAGATGTGGCTACCATAAAATAATTAATGGTTGGCTTATTTAAGGACAAAGAATAAAAATGTTTTTTTTTCTACCTACCTGCCTTCCTGCAGCTGGCAGTTGGCTGACACCAGCTCCTTTCCTCATTAAGTGGGTCTACTGGACCTCCCTTAGCCTCATTCATATGCATATCCTGGGCTGATGGGGAGATCGAGGACACTGAAGCAGCATAATACTGCTGCCATGGAGTGACTGCTAATCCCCATCACCCTGTGGCAGCGTTATGAGCCCTGTGGTATGTCTGTCTTTGGGAAGTGCATGCCCAATTCCACACGTGCAGCCTCATGGCTATTTGACATACCATTTGTTGCATGAAACATGCCATGTCTTAATGCTGCTATTGATGTGAGCCTAGACAGCCTCCTTCCTCCCAGGATGGGTGAGCTGGCATCAACTGCTCACTCCCATCCTACCCTGCCTGGTCCATCTAGCTCCAATGTCACTAAATGAATACAAGTCACCAGTAGTACAGTAAGGGCACTATCCCTCTGCACCATATGACCAGGACAAGAGTCATTGTGTTTTCAATATGTTAATTGGGTCTACATGATGCAAGAATTACCATAAAAATAGAGAACGGTGTGCTGCTACTTGGAAAGTATAGTGAGTGCGCGTGCGTGTGTGTGTGTGTGTGTGTGTGTGTGTGTGTTTGGACAAAATAATCTTACCAAGATTTGGTTACTGAAGCTAAGTTTGCATTGGAAGTTATTTGCTTAGTCTGAGAGGGATAAAATCCTGAAGAGCCATTGATTATAATTCTGATTTTTAGCTGTAGAGTGTAAAGCTTTTCTTTGGTGTGACATGTGTTTGCTATTACCTGAGTCAGCAATGTGCATTTACCATACACTGTTAAAGCCAGTCGTCCCTTGTATATTATTTGATGCCAGTGGAGAAAATTTAATAGGCATCCCTCCTACTCGGCTTTCCTGAAAACATTGGAGAACATGAAGAACTCTCCGAACACCATTATATTGGGCAACTTCAACTACCCAAACATAGACTGGGAGCATTACTCAAGCCCCAGCACCTTAGCCCAAAGGTTCCTGGAATTTATAAACTCAAATGCTATGGAATAACTAGTCACCACTCCCACAAGAGGGGAAAACATACTAGACCTGATCATTACCAACATGGGGACTCTATGCTCCATACCAGAAGTATATCCCTCATTGGTAAGATCAGACCATAAATTAATTTCACTGGATATCCACATCCCGACCCCACCCCCAGCCCAGAAAACCACAGTGAAAAACTTCTCAAAAGCGGACTTCACACTACTCAAAACCGAAGTGGAATCCTTCAAGGCCCCAGGGCCAGTGGAAACTACTGCCCAAACTGCAGAATCCTATATAAACGCATTCTATGGACATCTCCAGGAATGCATAGATCATGCTATCCCAAACAAAATCAAGACCCAATCATCCAAAGGCAGACGTCCAGTCTGGTGGACCCCAGCCATAAATAAACTGTACAACAGAAGGAGGAAGCTACTACATGATAGAGCAAAATCCCTAAAAGGGAAGGCATCTCTGATCAGTACTAGCAAAAAATTACGATCCCTCATAAAATCCTCCAAGGCCAGCTTCGAGAGAAAAATTGCACAGGACACTAAAGACAATCATAAGGCTTTTTTCAGTTATGTTAGGAACATGGGAGCCAACTCCCAGACTTGTTCTAAGTTGATTCTAAGCGACAAAAATACACTGAACCCACAGACATCACCAATATCCTGGCAGACAGGTTCAGTGCAAACTTCTCCACCCCCTCCCCCCAAAAAGAGCAAGTATCTATCCCGGCAGAGTGCAGCCTCCCAAACATCTCTGATGCTCAGGTGAAGGCCGCCCTCTCCAAAGCAAAAAACACTGCTTCCATGGGACCAGATGGCATCCCGGGTTGCATCCTACATGAACTCCAAGAAGAACTAATCCCTCAAGTAAAACTGCTGTACAATCTCAGCCTCACTACAGGATATGTGCCCAAAGAATGGTGTACAGCAACATTAGTCCCACTCCACAAAGGTGGCGCCTCTGCGGACCCTGGAAACTATCACCCCATAAGCCTGACTAGCCTAGTCTGCAAGGCTATGGAGAGGATCATCATGGAACTCATAAACAAAGACATTGGGGACCTACAGACACTAGATCCTACCCAATTTGGCTTTGTCAAGGGCAGATCCTGCCTTTTGAACCTGGTCGACTTCTTTGAAACAGTCACCAAAGCCATAGATGAAAGGAAGGTAGTCCACACAGCCTATCTGGACCTCGCAAAGGCATTTGACACAATACCCCACTCGGGCATCATAGATAAGCTATCCAGCCTAAATATAAACCCCTATATCACAAGATGGGTCGCAAACTGGCTCAAAGACAGAACCCACAGAGTCAGAGTTGCTGGAGCCATGTCAAACTTGAAACCGGTCACAAGTGGCGTCCCACAAGGTTCTGTCCTGGGACCTCTCTTGTTCGGTATTTACTTTTCTGAGGTACAGGCCAACGTGGGAGGACTATGGCTCACCAAGTTCGCAGATGACTGCAAACTGGGTGCATTATCGACTCTCCAGCTGACACAAACATCCTTCAAAAAGGTCTCGCAGAGACGGATAACTGGTGCCAGAGCCATGGTCTAAAGCTAAATGCCAAAAAGTGTATAGTCATACCCTTTGGCAAAAACAATGTGCCCACAAATTACCACATAGGTGGTAACCCATTAAGTACAGAGAAAGTAATTAGGGATCTGGGGACCCAAGTTGATAGCAATCTCTCCTTTGACAACCACATTGCCAAAGTGGTTAGAAAGATCTTCTACATAGCCCACCTCATCATGAAAGGATTCACATCTAGATCAAGAGAGGTAATTGTGCCCCTTTATTCATCCCTCATCAGGAGCATCATAGAATACAATGCCCCCTTTGGGATGTACCTTACCCGACACCTGCAGCAATTAGAAAGACCCCAAAAGTACCTCACCAGGAGGATCAAGGGACTCAAACAGATGCCATATGCTGCTCAGTTAAAAAACTCCAGCTCTACTCAGTTGCATACCGCCTACTTCGAGGCGATCTATGCCTGACATATAAAGCTATGTCCAACCCAGAATTAATGGACATGCTTCACCTCAGTAAATCTAAATCCCTTAGAGCCACGCTCGAGGGACTTGAACCTCAGCACAGAAATAAATAGAACATGCTGGAGGGACAGATTCATAACCCAGAGGCTCCCTTCACTCTGGAATAGAATTCCAATTCATGTTAGGCAGAGCACCTCACTGACTCTCTTCAAGAAGAATCTTGATGAGTGGATGGGGGATCGTAGGTTTGTCCCGGGGATTACTTCTGTGTCACTATTAGACAGAGGCACAGTAAACTAAACTTTAAAAAGGGCACAGTATACTCAAATCAAGGGGTGGCGTAATCCAAACACAATCGGGCTAGGCTTATAAATGCCCCAGGGCAGATAGCCTAGTATGAACCTATGAACCTAACTGATCACAAAATTTCTAAAATGCACAAATCTGAAAGCCCAACTTTTGGGGATCACCTAGGAACAAAAACTGATGTGTATTTATAAGTGTACATTCCTTTCTAATTTTTGGATATGTATTCAACACATCATACATATTTTGTGGAATAAGACAACAGATGGTCCTATTCGGTGCTTCAGTACACTCTAGAATTATACTTTCCCAACAGAAAAATATTGAAATAATGTCATGGGTAGCTAAGAAATAAGCAAGTTGGAAATAGAAGAGTTTAGTCCTACTCCAGTCATAAAAGAATTGAAAGATGTAGTATTGTATACTTGCCAAATGGAATTAGCACACCATTTTGTGAAGGAAAAGTAGTTTTAGAATACACATGGGGTAGTTGGATAAAATGAATTATATTATTGAAAATATTTTCTTACTCATTCTTTTACAGACTGCCATTGTTATCTTTACATGTACAGGCAGCCAAAACAATCTAATGTGTGAATATATAACAATACATAAACCTTTTTTTTAATTTTATTTTTTCATTTGTATAACCATATATAAATCAGAAACATTTAGAAATAAAAAGTCCTTGAGGATGCATATAGCTTTCCTTGATCTTTCTGCACATTCCCTTTTTGTTACTTAGTTCTGTCCTTTCTTTGTACTTCCAGTTTGCCATTTGTATATGTTATTATATAATTTGTAACTCAGTCCCTGGAATTCAGAAAAGGCTACTACAAGCAGTAAGCCCTAACATGAGTGGCCAGCACTTGCAGACTCCTTTCTGATTCAGCAACAGGCCCGCAGCATTGATTCTATACAAGCTCTGCAATCACTGCACTGTGCCATCTCTATGGCCTTACTAATTGCTAATAAAGCATTCCAGGGGGGGTAGATAATGCTAATTAGCCATGTGCTTTCCCACAGAAATGCCTGTTCAAAGGGATTTGCACAGTCAAGCAATTCAGAGAATTGCTTGGCTGTGTAAATTGGCATGGCTAGCCATGTTAATTAACATGGACAAAATGCTGTATTCTTCCATTATAGTCAATGACAGATACTCTGTTACAGGAAAAGTTATAAGAATAAGAAGAAATGTAGTAATGGATGAGAAGTGAGTGAGCAGATGTGTGTGTGTGTGTCATTATGTGTGTATGTCAGTCTTGGATGACTATTTTATGTGTCTGTGTGTGTGTGTGTATGTATGTGTGTGTGGGATCACAGTAAGGGGGGTTAATTGTGAGATTGATAATGCAGGTTTGAGTGAGTGTGTCTGTTTGTCTGTGTGTGTGTGCATGTGAGTATAGGTGAATGGGTGAGTGTGCCTGTGAGTGCAATTGAGTGAGAGGTGGAGAGGTTTCATGACAGTGTTTGTGTGTATGTATGAGAATGTCTGATTTATGAGTGTCTACTATTCTGTTTTTTATCATTTGAGTCATGCCTGAAAAAGAATCTCACAAACATTTAATTTACATAATTAACAAATAAATAAATAACGTTATTTTGAAATATAGTAATTAAGTCCAGGGACTCACTGATGGGCTGAGGTTTGAGGATTTTTTTTTGTATATTTTGCCAAAAGTTGTAATAAAAAAGTAAAATAAGGTGTGTGATAATAAGATCAGCAATAATGGCAGAAATGAGCAGAAGAGATGGTGAAGAGGAGTCATTATAGGGAGACGTGTGCTGTAATGACAGAAGGATCAGGAGGAGTATGTGTGTCATTATAGGGAGACGTGTGCTGTAATGACAGAAGGATCAGGAGGAGTATGTGTGTGTCCTTATAGGGAAAAGTGTGCTGTAATGACAGAAAGATCAGGAGGAGTATGTGTGTCATTATAGGGAGACGTGTGCTGTAATGACAGAAGGATCAGGAGGAGTATGTGTGTCATTATAGGGAGACGTGTGCTGTAATGACAGAAGGATCAGGAGGAGTATGTGTGTCATTATAGGGAGAAGTGTGCTGTAATGACAGAAGGGTCAGGAGGAGTATGTGTGTCATTATAGGGAGACGTGTGCTGTAATGACAGAAAGATCAGGAGGAGTATATGTGTCATTATAGGGAGACGTGCGCTGTAATGACAGAAGGATCAGGAGGAGTATGTGTGTGTCCTTATAGGGAAAAGTGTGCTGTAATGACAGAAGGGTCAGGAGGAGTATGTGTGTCATTATAGGGAGACGTGTGCTGTAATGACAGAAGGATCAGGAGGAGTATGTGTGTCATTATAGGGAGAAGTGTGCTGTAATGATAGAAGGATCAGGAGGAGTATGTGTGTCATTATAGGGAGAAGTGTGCTATAATGACAGAAGGATCAGGAGGAGTATGTGTGTCATTATAGGGAGAAGTGTGCTGTAATGACAGAAGGGTCAGGAGGAGTATATGTGTCATTATAGGGAGACATGTGCTGTAATGACAGAAGGATCAGGAGGAGTATGTGTGTCATTATAGGGAGAAGTGTGCTGTAATGACAGAAGGGTCAGGAGGAGTATGTGTGTCATTATAGGGAGAAGTGTGCTGTAATGACAGAAGGGTCAGGAGGAGTATGTGTGTCATTATAGGGAGAAGTGTGCTGTAATGACAGAAGGATCAGGAGGAGTATGTATGTCATTATAGGGAGAAGTGTGCTGTAATGACAGAAGGGTCAGGAGGAGTATGTGTGTCATTATAGGGAGAAGTGTGCTGTAATGACAGAAGCGTCAGGAGGAGTATGTGTGTCATTATAGGGAGAAGTGTGCTGTAATGACAGAAGGATCAGGAGGAGTATGTGTGTCATTATAGGGAGAAGTGTGCTGTAATGACAGAAGGGTCAGGAGGAGTATGTGTGTCATTATAGGGAGACGTGTGCTGTAATGACAGAAGGATCAGGAGGAGTATGTGTGTCATTATAGGGAGACGTGTGCTGTAATGACAGAAAGATCAGGAGGAGTATGTGTGTCATTATAGGGAGAAGTGTGCTGTAATGACAGAAGGGTCAGGAGGAGTATGTGTGTGCACGTGAGAGAAATGCTAGACAATTGGTAGGTGTAGTAAAAGGTAGGGACTCTTTCAGCTTATATCCTTGGTTAAAACAGTGCTGGGTTGGAGAAGTACAGATGAGGCAGACAGGTAAAAACTCCTCATTTTAGGAACATAACAGGATCTGCTTTGCAGCAACAAGACAGGGAAGGAAATGGTGGCAACCAATGAAGTAAAATGGACAAAATATTAGGGAGCATTAAAAACTCTAGGGAGTTGGGGAAAAAGCTAATGACATTTTGCAGACAAAAAAGATTTAGTAGTAATGGTAGCAGTTTTCTTTGAGGTGAGATGAAGCAAAGATTGTAACGTGTCTGTGTTATTATTTGGTTGCAGTACAAGACAGTCACCATTACTGAATATAATAGTCACATTTTTCTCTATTAAGTTAGCATGACAGGTATATAGCAGAATGTTCTTATAAAAGCCATGATACTTGGAAATATGTGTGTATAGCATTTAGCTGGATACAAAAGAAATGAATGTTGAATGAGCCAGATATTACTGTCTAAAGATGGGTACAATAAAAATTGTACCCACTTGTGCGGCTTAGATGGATGGGTCAGAGGAGTCTGCAATAGTTAATTCAAGAGCCTTCAGGGACAGGAACTTTTTTTGAATAAATTTATAATCTGATATGATTTATTTTTGAGCATTGTCTAAACTGTTAAGGAAATTTGCTAATTAGAATAATGCTATTTCAACCAGAGTACACACTGCCACTCATGTATATCTTCAAACATTCAGGTTGGGACTACCACTATTAAATTAAAACAAACAAAAAAAAAAAAAAAAATAAAAAAAAAAATGGAAAAGTCAAGTTCTGTGTGCAAAATTGTGGAAACACTTTAGATTGTATATTTTTGAAGTAATGACTGATTTAACTTTAATCAAAGTTTTCCTCTAATTATGAGTTGAAGTAGTTCACTTTGACATTTTGTTGACTGCCTAACTTTAATTCGGCAAGGAAGAGAGGGTAAACATTCCCTGAAAACTGTTAACAAAAACTGGAAAATGTCAGGGATGAAGGCTTCTTACAATGCTGAGGATGCAGTGTCTGTGAGTCAAAGAATGCAGGAGGTAGTATAGAGCAACACAGGAGAGAAGAAGGGGATTTAAGGGAGGGAAATTGCGAGGAAATAGTGTGCAGCTACAGCTTTTTGTTGTTAAAAAAAGTAATTGAGGTAGTATTTACCAAATGAAAACAAAATTACTATTTTTGTCAAGTGTTACAGCCCTGTGCATGCAGTGTGAGTGGTTCAAACAAAATAGGAGTTACTGCAGTGAAAGGCAGGAAATAAGGAAGGGAGGTGGAGTTTTGAGGAAATGATGTTTTGTTGCTGTTGTTAAGAAAAGAAGAATTGTAGTAGGTAATAGTTACCAAATGAAAATAAATTACAACTTTTTTCTAGAAACAGAATTCAGTATTTCCAGATGTATGGAACTCATTTAATTCATCCACACCTACTAGGCAGGAAGTGATGCCACAGCAACAAGAGCAACCACTGACTCTCAAGGGAATAGTGACACTGCCTCCTTTATTTTGGGCACAGCAGGATACTGTAAGGTTATTCAGAAGTTAATGTCTAAAGTTGGGCTACTTTCATTAAGATCACCTCCTTCTGGTCTACATTGTGCCTCCTTACTAGTGTTTCATTTAACAGCAAGCCCAACATGTGTACACTAGCTGTGCTACTCTAAATACATCACTTGAAAACCAAGTCTGTTTCTTCTCAAACTTTTGTGACTCACAATCCTGATCTTTCTCTTTCTGTTTTGCTCTCCCAGGATATGAGCCTTTACTAGAGGATGTAGTACTTACCAAACAATTGGCAAAATAGCAAATAAGTGGTCTTGAAAGTATTGAAATATTTGGGTCATTGCATTCTTTCTTAGCCTAGGGACACTATCAAATTGACATCCTGATCCCTCCTCTGCTAATTGTTTTCTCTTAGCATCATAGAATCAGGAAACTGATAGACTGACATGCCAGCATAGGCTCCATTCTTTTAATGCAAAACACAAACAAAAAAAAAAAGACAGCTGTACTTCTGAAAATGAATGAAGCTGCCTTTGTGTGTGTGTGTGTGTGCACATGTGCACATTTTTTCAATTCTCAGAAGAATTTGTAAGGAGGCTGTCTTGTAAAAATAATGAATATACAGACCAATTTTCGTGATATGGTCCTCAGGTCATGTCGGTCAGACTAACAAACAAAGCAAAATACATTCAATACTATCATGACATCAAGGATTACTAGTTTGATTTTTTGAAACTGAACATGTTTGTGTTGTAAAATGCTTGCTTTCTTATGAATATAAAGGGAAAGGAAACAATAACATCAGTGCTGAAAGAATTTTGTGCAATTAATATAGGTTGCCTTTCTTACGGGGTTTGTTAATCAGTATTACTCAAATGAAAGGATATACTGAATAAAGCTCCTACTGATATTTTATGCACTTAGCTTAATATTTAACACAGGAAGGACAAAAAGCAAAATAACCTGTACTTACTACTGGTGCTTTTAGTTTACATTATATTACTGTTACAAAATATTTCATATATCTGAAAAGCAAAAATGTAATACTAGTCGGCCAAGTTATTGCTGGAAAAAGTATCTGGATACAAGAATGGGTATGAGATGATAAGCCATATTGTATTATTTAGTCTTATCACAGGCACAGCATGATTTAGGTTGTGTTCATACTATAGAACTGTGCACCGAGATTCAGTCTGGAATTTAATAGCACTTGCTATATGACAGTGTCTGCCCTGTGCAGAATGGATATCCATGCTGTAATTTGTGATAAGAGCATTTTCACTTCATTATATTCTGGAATTAATGTACTGTTTTTCGTTATTATTTTTTTCTACATTTTGGTAAACTGCTCACATTAGATAAAAAAGCTGTAAAATACCCTGTTAGTGGCTGTACTACCAGTGCATTTATTGCATAAATGGAATCATTCCAAAAGTAATTCTGTCATGCCAGCATTAGAATTTGGTCATTGTTCTGACAGTATTTTATGTTTTTTAGAGAAGTTGAAAAGCAATGTTAGGTGCACAGAGCTGGTGCTGTAGGACTGTCTTTATGTGAGTAAGTGCAGCAGGTGTTTGCAGCATCATAGGCACAGATTTTTGAAAGCGCCAGATACACCTATGCCTATTGTGATTTACTTCTGGAAAGGTTTGGAGAAGTGGTTATAGCATGTTCTGCAAGGGGACCTCATAATTGCTTAAAGGAATGGGAATATAGTGGCACAAGTTGGGAGCAGAGGTTGTTTTCAGCAAGGCATTTCTGTTGTGTAGTTACTAACCATGAGTATAATCTTGAGGGAGTACAGTGGTATGTAAATCTACATATAATGAACCCCTAGCATCCAGTCATGTCTTATACAAATCTGATGTTCACTGTGAGGTTGTAAACTGAGCTTCCATGGAGACAGGGGTAAGCAAAACAAGTGCTAATAAAATATAGCTGAATACTGGACTTAATTCCAGGTATAACACAGAAGTTAAAAAAATAAAAATAAAACTTCCATTTTCTGTCTTGAGGTGATTGTGGCATTGATGTGGCTATAGTGTCTGAGCAGAGGCCTCTCCTTTCTAATAATTATCACCTGAGTCCATGGTTTAAAAATTGATGACATCACTAAAAGGTGCTATGATAAATTAGGAAACACCATAACTGTCACAATAATGATTATTCTGCTGTTTTATAATGAGTCAATTATGATATGACAAAACTAGACTGCTGACTGCATGTCAGGATAGTGGGTTGTTTGAGACTTCAGGGATACCACAGAGATTACTTGTTTTTTTTTGTTGGTGCTTTGAAATGAAATGTTAGCAAACACTGCCTGACCAAAAGAAGCACAAAAACACACATAAACTGTTATGTTGCAAGCAAATTCAGGAAAGTTTTGTATTTCTTTATTATTGCATAATCTAACCCTAGGTGTTTGAACTGCATTCAAATCTAGACGTTTTCCCCTGACAGGGCCAGAATATGTCATATATCTGCCACTAGGTCAGTAAACTACCCTATCAGCAACTGCAAAGTCACTTATCATGATCCTATAGCCTGTGTTAACAATAGATGAAACAATTAAAAAAGTTACCTTCAAGCCTGACTTAATAAATGAATAAACTGCATGAAAAAGAGAACACGGGACTCTGAATGGAAAAGTGACAACATTTTCCACCATTTAATTCTATTGGGCAACTCCACTGAAAAGCTTGATTGTACAAAAGCCACTTTGCTATATGACAACCAGAATGAGACTATAACATTAGAGTATGTGTCAACAGAAAAAGGGCAA